>NC_057804.1:441395946-441414355 GCF_018294505.1 Triticum aestivum | reverse complement strand
AGCCCATGGGTGAGGCCCCCAGCCCCTCCAGATTCAGCCCGCATGCGTTTTTTTTTTCAGTCCCGCGAATTTGCTAATTTCCAGGGAATTACAGATTTGGAGATTGGACCCTAAACTTCATGCATATAATAACTCATGAACCGTGCATCATATTAAAATGTTTTATATATGTAAAATGCTCAAAAAATTGTGTAGATTAATAATATGCCATTTTCATCCATGTTTAAAATGTTTAAATTGATGTTTGCATTAATTTGCTAATATGCCATGTTAAAATGACTTATTTCATAACTAAATAACCGTAGCTCCGTTTTAAATAAACTTTATATGTAAATGGGGTGGAAAAATGCCTAGTTTAACATGGTCCACTTTATGTTGCTGTTTAACAACATTAAAATTGTGTTTAGGGCAGAACAGTACCGAATCAAAAATATGCATATGGGGATTTTTCCGGACTTGTTGTTTGTTACTTCCGGCCTCATTTAAATTTGCCTAGATAGGTAGTTTCGTCATGCTTCACCCCTTGCCATGTTTAATAACATTTAATATTGCTGGGTACATAACCGAGATTAAACTAAATAATTGCTTGTGGTGTTTTGTCAATATGCAACTCGTTGCATATTGAGCTCCACTTAATTTGTAGTTTTGCTTGTTGCACTTTGCCATGCCATGCTATTTAAACCGGACATGCATCATACTTGTTTGTGCATCATGCCATGTTTATGCTTGTGCATTTACCATGTTGTTTGTTTCTTTCCGGTGTTGCTTCTTAGTTCCGGTAATGTTGCGATTGTGAGGATTCGTGCGACTACGTCCGTTCGTCTTCTTCATGGACTCGTTCTTCTTCCTAGCGGGATTTCAGGCAAGATGACCGCTACCCTGGATCTCACTACTATCATTGCCATGCTAGTTGCTTCGTTCTATCGCTATGCTGCGCTACCTATCACCTGTTTATTCAAGCCATCCCATATTGCCATGAACCTCTAACCTTTGACACCTTACCTATGCAAACCGTTGTTTGGCTATGTTACCGCTTTGCTCAGCCCTCTTATAGCGTTGCTAGTTGCAGGTGAAGTTGAAGATTTCTCCATGGTGGACAGGATTTTTGGTTGGGATATCACAATATCTCTTATATTATTAATGCATCTATATACTTGGTAAAGGGTGGAAGGCTCGGCCTTATGCCTGGTTTTTTGTTCCACTCTTGCCGCCCTAGTTTCCGTCATACCGGTGTTATGTTCCCGGATTTTGCGTTCCTTACGCGGTTGGGTGATTTATGGGACCCCCTTGACAGTTCGCTTTGAATAAAACTCCTCCAGCACGGCCCAACCTTGGTTTTACCATTTGCCTCACCACCACCTATACCCTTCCCTTGGGTCGGCTAACCCAAGGGTCATCTTTATCTTAGCCCCCCAGGCCAGTGCTTGTCTAAGTGTTGGTCCAAACTGAGCTGCCTGCGGGGCCACCTCGGGGCAACTTGAGGGTTGGTTTTACTCGTAGCTAGTCTCATCTGGTGTTGCCCTGAGAACGAGATATGTGCAGCTCCTATCAGGATTTGTCGGCGCATCGGGCGGCTTTGCTGGTCTTGTTTTACCATTGTCGAAATGTCTTGTAAACCGGGATTTCGAGTCTGATCGGGTCTTCCTAGGAAAAGGTCTATTCCTTCGTTGATCGCGAGAGCTTGTCATGGGCTAAGTTGGGACACCCCTGCAGGGTATAATCTTTCGAAAGCCGTGCCTACGGTTATAGGCAGATGGGAATTTGTTAATGTCCGGTTGTAGACAACTTGACACCAGATCCGAATTAAAACGTATCAACCGTGTGTGTAGCCGTGATGGTCTCTTTTCGGCGGAGTCCGGGAAGTGAACACGGTTTCTGGGTTATGTTTGACGTAAGTAGGAGTTCAGGATCACTTCTTGATCATTGCTAGCTTCACGATCGTTCCGCTTGTTCTCTTCTCGCTCTTATTTGCGTATGTTAGCCACCATATATGCTTAGTCGCTGCTGCAGCCTCACCACTTTACCCCTTCCTTTCCCTTTAAGCTTTGCTAGTCTTGATACCCATGGTAATGGGATTGCTGAGTCCTCGTGGCTCACAGATTACTACAACAACAGTTGCAGGCATAGGTTATTCGATGATCATGACGCGAGAGCGATGCTTGCTTGCGTTGAGTTCTTCTTCTGCTTCTTCTTCGATCAGGGGATAGGTTCCAGGTCGGCAGCCTGGGCTAGCAGGGTGGATGTCGTTTGAGTTTCTGTTTGTGATTCATTCATAGTCAGATGATGCTCTGATGTATTGTGATGTTGTATTCGTGTGGCATTGTATGCCTTATGTATGTATCCCCATCTATTATGTAATGTTGATGTAATGATATCCACCTTGCAAAAGCGTTTCAATATGCGGGTCTATCCTTGGTGGGACCTTCGAGTTCCTTTTGGATAGGGTCGCATATTGGGCGTGACAGAGGAGCACTCCAGTGTGAATCCGATCTCGTCTATGGGTGATGGGGAAACCGCGGTGTCCCATGAGGAATTCAATGTGGCCTTGGACACATTGAAAACCTCCATGACAACCACGGTAGAAAGCGTGTTTAATAAATTCTTAGAAGGACTTAAACTACCTAGCTCGCCATTGAAAGTGGGTGATCCCACTAACAAGGTGACGGATGCTAACTCCGACAAGGGGGAAGATAATAGTGAGAAGGGTCCTTCTACTAGTGGTAGAAATGGCACCGGCATCTTTGCCCATGTGGAACCTCCAACTTATGGAGGACCGATTCCATCTACTCATTTAAATCATGCCGGTCCTCCTCCTAAGATTGTGAAAAATGAGGATTTCGATTCTTGGGTGTATCGCTTCAAGCATCATTTAAATCATGTGAATACTAATCTTTGGAGAATCATTGAAGAAGGTTTCTATCCACATGACCGAAGCAACTTCACCCCGAGAGAAGTGGTGGATAATCAATTCCATGAGAGTGCTCTCTTCATCATCCAAGATGCAATCCTTCCCGAAGATCTCCCTCATCTTCGACCCCATGCCATGGCCAAAGACGCATGGCAATGTGTTGTGTCTCTCTATCGAGGAAGTGCTGGCATTCAACGCTCCAACTATGAAGTGGTGCAAGATGAAGCCGATGAGTTTGCAATTAAATAAGATGAAGAACATCGTGAGCTCTTTCGAAGAGTGACCAAACTCGCGGTCTCACTCCGAGATCATGGGAGCAAGGACACGAATGAAAATTGGATCAAGCGCAAGTTCCTCAAGGCCATGATGCCCTACAACAAGGCCATGTCCTCCGTCATCCGTCAAAGACCGGACTTCCACTCCATGAGCTCAAGTGAAGTGTTGGATGAGTTCGTTGCAATGAGCATCTTGGACAAGACCGCCGACAATGCGGTGCTCGGTTCTCAAAGGGCAAAGAAGCCCAACCTTGCCTTGAAGGCCAAGGTTATTGTGGAAGAAGAGGAAGAAGAGGAAGATGAGGAGATCAACCCCGAAGACACGAAGTATAATTGTCATGAGCACATGGCTCTTGCTTCAAGGCAATTTTGGAGCAAGAAGAACTCAAGACCCAACTTCAACAAGAACAACTCAAGTGGATTCAAGGGCAAGCAACGAGTTAGAACTTGTTTCAACTATGGCAATGTGAGCCATTTCGTTGCGTATTTCCCTTACGAGAAGCGGGAAGACAATGGTGGCAAGTTCATCCAAAAAGACAAAGCCAAGTCCTTCCCCAACAAGAACAACTTCACCAAGAAGACTCCTACTCGTGGGTTGGTGGTTCAAGAAGAATACCATGAGGATGACGATGACGATGAAAATGGAGAAGCAATGGTCATGACCTCCGTTGCCATTGCTACCACTCCCCGGGTGTCTCTCTTTGATTCACCCAACGAGAACATCACCTCCAAGTGCCTCATGGCTAAAGCCACTAACAAGGTAACCCCCAACATCAAAACCACCATCATTACTACTCCTTCTTTGGCGGGTTGCATCGATGAAAGTGAGGGGCCTAATGAGGAGTCGAATGAGTTTGAGTCTTTTATGAGTAAACTCAAGGGCAAATCCAAGAAGCACTTTGTTGCTCTCTTGGAACAACTTGGTGAAGCCAATGACGTGATCGAGGCTCACGAAGAAATCATCTCTAAGATGGAAGGTCATAGTCGTGACTATGCTGATGAGATATTGGATCTCTCCAATGCTCTTGAGAAAGAGAGTGGGCATCGTTTGACTCTTGAGGAGTCACACAACGATGACCATGCTAAGTTAAAGAAAGATCTTGATCATGCTCTTGTTGTGTCTCGTGTGTTAACTTCCGAGAAGGCTAAACTTGGGGTTGATCATGCTAGACTCAAGGAGGAGTTTGATGTACTTGATAAGGCCCACAAGGTCTTGAAGGGTGCTCACACCAACCTCAGGGAGTCTCATGCTCAACTCCAAGTTAAGATAACCAAGGAAAAGGCCACTTCTCCTCATATGGTATTAGTTGATAATGCATATGCTAGTAACCCATGTTGTGAGCTTGTGCATCTTGTGGAGGAGAATGCCAAGTTGAAGGATCAACTTGAGAAAGGCCTTGTGACATGCATTCAAGGTGAGAAGAACCTCAACGACCTTTTGAGCAATCAAAATGAAGTTGTGGCCAAGAAGGGAATTGGGTTCGCACCCAAGTCCAAGAACAAGAAGAAGAACGACAACACCAAACGACCTCCTCCTCTCAAGCAAACCTTTGTGAAAGAGGGAGAGGGTGCTCCTAAGGAGAAGAAGGAAAATGTGAAGGGTGTTGATGTCAAAAAGGGCAAAACCATCTCCTCCAACAAAGCTGGCGACTTCAATCCTTCATATGTGTTGTGCCGTGCTAGTGATGGACATGTTTATGCTAAATTTGTTGGTTCTCCTTATGAGTACATTGAATGGTCTGTTTGGGTTCCTGAGACCCTTGTTACTAACATCAAAGGACCCATTACTAAATGGGTACCTAAAACCAAGCATTGATCTCGTGTAGGTGTTTGCTTCCGGTGGGGGATCATGGTTGCTCAATAGTGGAGCAATGAATCATATGACCGGGAGCAAGGACTTGGTGGTGGACGTGCACAAGATTCCTTCTATGCCCACCAATGTCGAGTGGGGTGATGCCTCGTCTTCTAAGGTATTGGGTCTTGGAAAGGTTGTCATTTCTCAGGATCTAACGATCGAGAAAGTCATGCTTGTTGAGTCCCTTGCATTCAATCTTCTTTCCGTTCGTCAACTTGCACTCATGGGCTTTGCCAGTTTCTTTGATATTGATACTGTGACCCTCTTGTGGAGCAAGACTCTTAAAGTAGCCTTTGTTGGGCATGTCGAGAACGGTCTTTATGTGATTAACTTTTCGGAGCAAGACCGCGACATGCCTAATGGCTAAAGTTGATGTGGGATGGCTTTGGCATTGCCGTTTAGCCCACGTCAATATGAGATCTTTGCAAAGTCTCCTTAAGGGGGACCATGTTCGTGGACTAACAAATGTTAGTTTTGCCAAAGATCGTGCTTGCAGTGCTTGTATTGAAGGAAAGCTTCATGAAACGGCTCACCCTCCCACGACTATCATCTACTCGAAGAGACCCCTGGAGCTCCTTCACATGGATCTATTTGGGCCTCCATCCTTTGATAGTCTTGGAGGTAGAAAGTATTGCTTGGTGATTGTGGATGATTATTCAAGATACACTTGGGTATACTTCTTCAAGAGGAAGAGTGAGACTCAACAAACCGTCATCGACTTTGCAAATGAAGCTCAACGTCAACATGATGCAAAGATCTTGACAATAAGAAGTGACAACGGCACCGAGTTCAAGAAATACACCTTGGATGAGTTTCTTAGTGATGAGGGGATCAAGCATCAATATGCTGCACCATATACCCCTCAACAAAATGGTGTCGTGGAGAGGAAGAACCGGATGTTGAAGGATGCGGCAAGGACCATGATAGCAGAATTCAAGTCTCCATACAACTTTTGGGCCGAAGCCATCAACACAACATGTCATGCATCCAATCGGCTCTATCTCCGCAAAGGCTTGAACAAGACTCCTAATGAAATACTCAACGGTAACAAGCCCAATCTCAAGTACTTCCGGGTGTTCGGGTGTAAGTGTTTCATTCTCAAGAAAGGTGTTCGTTTGTCTAAATTTGAGGCTAGAGCTTATGAGGGCATATTTGTTGGTTATGCTACAAACTCTCATGCTTACCGTGTCCTCAACAAGTCCACTGGACTTTTTGAGGAGACGTGTAACGTGGAGTTTGACGAAAATAACGGCTCCCAAGTGGAGCAAAGTGGTACTTGTGATGTAGGTGATGAAATTCCTCCCCAAGCCATAAGAAGAATGGGTATTGGTCATATTCTACCCATTGAGGAACCCCTTGTGGCCAAACGAGAAGGACAATGCTCCACTCAAGTGGAGCCATCACCTCCCCAAGACCCACACGCTTCTGAAGAACAAAGTGAAGGCCCTCAACCTCCTGAACAAGACCAAGGGCAAGATCAACCTCAAGATGGTGGTGAACCAGCAAATGATGCCCAAGGTCAAGTTCTCCCCCTCGAGCAAGTTCAAGATCAAGAACAAGCTCAAGACGGCGCCCAAGAAAATCAAGTTAACCCTCCTCCTTCCACATCCGGGGAGGAATTAGAGCGTCGTGCCGTGAAGATTGCTTCCAAACTCACCACCAAAGGTCATCTCATGGAGAATGTGGTTGGAAACCTAAGAAAGGGGGTAAGCACTCGTAGACAATTAGCAAACTATTGTGAACATCACGTGTTTGTCTCTTGTGTTGAACCCCAAAAGGTCTATGAGGCGCTCGAAGATTCAGATTGGCTCAATGCCATGCATGAAGAACTCAACAACTTCGAGTACAACAAGGTGTGGAGATTGGTGCCAAGGCCATTGGGGAACCACAACGTCATTGGAACCAAGTGTATTTTCAAGAACAAGCAAGATGCTCAAAGGAACATCATTCGCAACAAGGCAAGATTGGTAGCACAAGGCTACTCCCAAGTCGAGGGTATCGACTATGGTGAAACCTTTGCTCCTATTGCTCGCCTTGAATCCATTCGTTTGGTGATTGCTTATGCTTCCCATCACAACTTTAAGTTACAACAAATAGATGTGAAAAGTGCTTTTCTTAATGGTCCTATTAATGAGTTGGTTTATGTCAAGCAACCCCCCGGGTTCGAGGATCCCTACTTCCCGGATCATGTGTATCAACTCGATAAGGCACTCTATGGCCTTAAACAAGCCCCACGTGCGTGGTATGACCACCTTACCGAGTTGTTACAAGATCGTGGATTTGAGGTTGGGCAAATCGATCCCACTCTTTTTACTAAGAAGGTCAAAGGGGAGTTGTTTGTATGCCAACTATATGTTGATGATATTATCTTTGGTTCCCCTAACAAAGCTTTCAATGAGGAATTTGCCGCTCTCATGACCTCCAAGTTCAAGATGTCTTCAATGGGAGAGTTGAAGTTCTTCCTTGGTTTTGATATCAATCAAAGAAGAGAAGGTACCTTCATCAACCAAGCCAAATACACTCAAGACATGCTAAAAAGATTCAAGCTAAGTGATGTCAAGCCGACTTCCACTCCAATGCCTACCAAGTGCCAACTTGACATTGATCCCAATGGTAAAGCTGTGGATCAAAAGGTATATCGCTCCATGATTGGATCCTTGCTTTACCTTTGTGCATCTAGACCAGATATCATGTTGAGTGTGGGAATGTGTGCACGGTTTCAAGCCGCACCGAAGGAAAGCCACTATGTGGCGGTCAAGCGAATCTTTCGATATTTGGCTCATACCCCAAACTATGGCTTATGGTACCCAAGAGGAGCAAACTTCAAGCTTGAAGGACATACAGATTCTGATTGGGTGGGAGACAAAGTGGATAGGAAGTCCACTTCCGGTGGGTGCCAATTTCTTGGCTGCTCTTTGGTGAGTTGGTCTTCCAAGAAGCAAAGTTGTGTGTCTCTCTCGTCCACCGAAGTGGAATATGTGGCGGCCGGTAGTTGTTGTGCACAACTCCTATGGATGAGGCAAACTTTAATGGAGTACGGTGTCATTTGTGACAAAGTGCCTCTTTGGTGTGATAATGAAAGTGCCATCAAGATATCTCTCAACCCGGTGCAACATTTCAAGACGAAGCATATTGAGATTCGGTATCACTTCATCCGGGATCACATTAGGCGAGGGGAGATCAAGCTCAAGTATGTCAACACTCATGATAACCTTGCAGATATTTTCACGAAGCCCTTGGATGAAGCAAGATTTCGCGAGTTAAGGCATGAGCTAAATATCATTGATTCGAGCAATGTGACTTGAACCCTTTCACATCCCACCACACTCAACTTGTTTTCTAGTTTAGGTGTAGGCATGGACATAGGGGGAGTGTTGTTTTCTCAATGAACTCTCCCTCCTCCCATTATGCATAAATCGATCAACTCTTTCACATTAGCCATTTTTTATGGTACTTGTGCTTCAAAGACGAGTTTTTGTCATAGGCCCAAGGATAATTCTTCATGGTGCCGTACCAACTGACTCAAACATAGGTGGCTCCGGCCACCGCCCTCTCTTTGGAGAGTAGTGTCGCATGGTTGCTTCTTGTTGACTTTCTGCCTTTGTGTTGAGCGTGTTCTTGTCGTGTCTCTTGTGCTCAAAGTTTCCTTGCAAAGACCTCTTTTGTGTGTTGAAACCTGCTTTTTCTTGAGCTCACGGTACTACCGCAACCTGCTATGGTACTACCGCATGTGGAGAGCACGGTACTACCGCCCCCGCGCGGCAGTAAGTTTTTACTGCCGCCTGGGAGAGCGGTACTACCGCTTTGCTGCGGTACTTCTGCCCAAGCGGTACTACCGCAATGATGTGCGGTACTATCGCACCATCGCAGACGTGTGCAGATAAGGATGGACAGGGGGAGTTCTAACTCCCCCATACCCATTCGTCTTTTCCCCACTTCGTCTCTCTCTCCCTCGCTCAAGAACGGGGCCGGAGTCCATCGTCGGATCTCCGCCTCCGGCTGCTCTCCCGTGATTCCGTCTGGTGGGATCGTTCCCCACCACGTGCTCTTGCCATGGACCAAGGTCTTTTCCCAAATACCCTTCTTTTTTGGCTTGTTCTCTTTGCTTCTAGGTTTTTGGGGAGATACTTGTGTTCTTGAGATTTTAGGCTAAATCTATGCAAGAGTAGGATGTTGGAGAGTAGTATTGCATAGGGATTATACTTGATATGTTGTCCTGTGCTAGATTTGATCAACCGTAGTACCGCCGGAGTTTTGCGGTTCCTCTCAGATTCATACTTTGTTCTGGATCTGACACGGTGCGGTACTAACGCGCCACATGTGCGGTACTACCGCTTGTCCGGTACTACCGCCCATCCGGCGCGGTACTACCGCACGCGCTGCGGCACTAGGATCTTACTACCGCTCCCAACCCCGGTACTACTGTGACGTCCACGATACTACCGCGACTTGGAGTGGTACTAAAATTTTAGTACCACAGCATCCGGCAGTACTACCGTTGGGTCCAACCCATCTCATGGCAACTTTCACGTATACTTTCTATGTGTTTCTTGTGCCTTGCCGTGGTCTTTGCATTGATCCTTTTTGCTTGTCGTGATTGTTTTGCGCTTTGTGTCTCAGGTGGTGGCTCTCGCCGCTCCAATCCCAGTCGTGACACTGGCTCCAAGCGTCTGCGCAACCAAGGTGAAGCACTAGAGGGCTCCACTGCCCCCAAGCACCATGTCAAGACCACCGCTAGTAAGAACAAGGAACCCGCTAAGGGCATGGACGAGATTCCTCAATCGGAGTTCATCCGTCTGAGGCAGCTCAACCCTTATGTGCATCCTCGTGCTACTGTCAGAGGCAGTGAACTGTTTTGGAGCAAGCAGCAGACTCTCACTTATCTGGATGTCATCAAGAACAAGCAAAATACCTACGTGGATGTCAAATGGATAGACATGCATCACCTACGGAAGGACAAGTTTCGTGTGTACTTTGGAGAAGCTCTAGACTTGGTGGAGCAGTTTGGTATTGAACATGTGATCTCTTTCCAGCTTGACTATGACCCTGAGCTTATCTGTCAGTTCTTTGCCTCAGTTTACTTTCACCCTGAGGAGGAGCGTAGGATGACCTGGATGACCAATGGTCGTAAGCTGACTGCTACCTGGAAGGATTTCATGGATCTGCTCCAGGTTCCTAATGATGGGCTCGACTCTCCCGTGGGTGTTCGCCCCCATGCCAATTCTGAGTCTGCTAACAAGGACAAGATTCAGCCATCCTATGTTGAGAAGACGCTTCCCAATGGAAAGTCAGCATGGGTGCTCAACTCTTTTCTGGATATCATGTATCGCATCTTCCTCAACCCTCTGTTCCCTCGCATTGGCGACAAGGACAAGGTTCATGCCTATATGGTGGATATGATGCTCCTATGCGAGGAGGCTCGTGTGTCTCAGACTCAGCCACTTGATGTCTCACACATCATGTGGTGTGAGCTTCGGTTTGCGGTGTTCAACCGCAAGGTGCCTATCTATGGACCATATTTATTTTTGTTGATCTCAAAGACTTGGGAGAAGATGTACCCTGGTGATGAGTTCCTTGCTCCAGACTGGATTCGACATGATCCCATCTGTCTCCGGGTCAAGTCCAACTGGGCCAACACTACTACTCGTGCATTCGTGCTGAGGCGTCTGCTGCTAGGAGGGCTGTTGATGAGGAGGAGGCTGGAGCAGAGGATGCTGCTGAGAACCGTGCTGCTAGGTCTTCCCATAGTTCCTCTGAGCCCTCGTGGGCCAAGAAGCTGAAGGACAAGATGAAGACTCTTTTCTGCATGCAAGCTAAGGGGCAGTACAGGACTCACGTGGCATCCAAGGAGAGTCGCCGCCGGGACAAGAAGATCTTGTAGCTGTATGGAGAGGACGTGTCTAGCGGTTCTGAGGATCGCATCACTCTAGAGTCCGAGTGGATGGAGAAACAAGGCTACAAGTGGACTGATTCTGAGGAGGACGTCCAGGAGACCATTCCTGCCACCGAGTCTGACGAGGAGCGTTGGGATGATTTCTCTGCTTGAGCCACCCCTTGTGTGTAGGTGTCCTCTCTATCTTTTTGGCATCTCGATGCCAAAGGGGGAGAGAGTGTAGGGATTTGCGAGTCGTGTGTCGTCGTTCGTGTTCGGTGTATTTGCTTTCTCGTTTGAACCTCGTTTGAACCTCGTTTCGGTTGCTTTGGGTTGCTTTCCTTCATATGGTGTAAGACATATGAACTCTATCTATCTTAGCAAGCTTGTGATATATTGTGCTACCTTTGTGCTATGCTCTTGCTTAGATGTTAGTAATCATGCCTTTGTCTCTAAAATATAGGGGGTGTTAATCCTAGTTTGTGTGCTATGCAGTCCAAAGCATCCATCTAGATTGCACACATCTAGGGGAAGCCCATCTATATTCTAGAGAGGAGGGGTTTGTCTCTGCTCAATATTATATCCATTTTGTGCAAATCCCGTATTGTCATCAATCCACCAAAAAGGGGGAGATTGTAAGGGCATATTTATCCCTAAGGTGTTTTGGTGATTTATGACAATGCTTTTGCGGACTAATCATGTGCCTTGAGTTTCTCAGTCACTTCATTGCTAGGCACGAGACGGTTCAGTGCCCCTCGAAGACTTCTGTAGACGGTGTTGTTCTACATTTCTTTTTGGTGGACTTGAATCATAGGAGAGCCGTACTATTAAGAGGGGTCCGCATCAGAAAGGTTCGGGTGGAATCATCACGTACACATTTCCCTCCTTGTCTCCACCTTTCCCTTGCACTTTGGAGCTTCCCCCGGTTATCCTCTTTGTGATTATCCTGGCTGCTATTGCTGAGCTTGCGGTAGTACTGCTCACTTGAGCGGTAGTACCACAAGCACCAGCGGTAGTACCGCTGGAGCCCACGGAAGTACCACTCCTCTGGAGTCGTAGTACCGTGGCTCCCAGGCCAAGTGCCGCTGTGGTGCGGTAGTAGGGGCAGATGTAATTTTTTACATCCGCGCCCCCACGGTAGTACCGCACATCGTGCGCGGTAGTACCGCGGGAGCCCACGGTAGTACCGCTCCCCTGGAGTCGTAGTACCGTGGCTCTCATGCCTAGTACCGCTGCTTCGTGGTAGTAGGAGCGGATGTAATTTTTTACATCCGCGCCTCCACGGTAGTACCGCACTTCGTGCGCGGTAGTACTGCGTGCAGCCTGGTTCAGCCGCCATACGGTAGTACCGCTCCCTACCGGTAGTACCGCGTCGGATTTTTGCACTGTTTCGTTTTCAGCGGAAGTAGGCACGGATGTATTTTTATTCATCCGCGCCCTTTGTAGGCTATGACTTTCCTGCCTTGCGGTAGTATCGCAAGGGGGAGCGGTAGTACTGCGCTCACGGAAGTACTACTCTTAGTCAGGCATATCCTAGTCTCTGCTGCTGCCCGGGAGTACCATGGTCCCTCACAGTAGTACCACGTGGCCTTGCCGTAGTACCACATTCCTGGAGTGGTAGTACCGCATGTCGCAGGCTGGATTTGTGGATAATGGTTGGATCTTTCCCTTAGCTATAAAAGGGGTGTCTCCTACCTCTAGTTGACTACCTCTTCCATCCCCAAGCTCCATTGTTGCTCCAAGCTCCATTTTCGCCCGATCTCTCTCCCTAGCCAATCAAACTTGTTGATTTGCTCGGGATTGGTTGAGAAGGCCCCGATCTACACTTCCACCAAGAGATATTTGTTTCCCCCACTAATACCTAGCGGATCTTGTTACTCTTGGGTGTTTGAGCACCCTAGATGGTTGAGGTCACCTTGGAGCCATAGTCCATTGTGGTGAAGCTTCGTGGTGTCGTTGGGAGCCTCCAATTAAGTTGTGGAGATTGCCCCAACCTTGTTTGTAAAGGTTCGGTCGCCGCCTTCAAGGGAACCAATAGTGGATTCACAACATCTCGCATTGTGTGAGGGCGTGAGGAGAATGCGGTGGCCCTAGTGGCTTCTTGGGGAGTATTGTGCCTCCACACCGCTCTAACGGAGACGTACTTCCCCTCAAAAGGAAGGAACTTTGGTAACACATTCTCGTCTCCATCGGCTCCACTCTTGGTTATCTCGCGCCTTTACTTTTGCAAGCTTACTTGTGTTGTATCCCTTGCTTGCTTATGTGCTTGTTGTTGTTGCATCATATAGGTTGTTCACCTAGTTGCATATCTAGACAACCTACTTTGATGCAAAGTTTAATTTGGTAAAGAAAAGCTAAAAATTGTTAGTTGCCTATTCACCCCCCCTCTAGTCAACTCTATCGATCCTTTCACCTGTCATTGCCATAGTAAATAGATCAAACCCACTAGCATGAGTAGGAGTTGTTTGAGCCCTGATGTGCCTACTCATTCATGCTTGTTTGTCATGCCTGCTACTGCTTAGAGTTGAGTCAGGTCTGATTCATCGGGGATGAATTGGAGGTGTGTGAACATGTCCTACTGTGTGTAAACTAAGTGTGTGAACACGATTTGGTAAAGGTAGCGGTGACAGGCCATGTAGGAGTACATGGTGGGTTGTCTCATTGAAACCGTCCTAAGGAACTGAGTCCTATGTTTGTGATCCATGAACAGCTACTACCACACATTGGGATCCTTAATTGACTCTCTCGACTTATTAATCAACTCGATCTCTGTCCAGGAGTTGCAACTAATTCTGGTGTTTGTAGGTTGTGTTAGTAGTCTACCAAGTGGCACCCGATACAGGTGGGCTTGGGACAGACTAGGCACCATGGCACGGTGTACCAAGCGTAGATCCATCCGTCGAGGTGGGCTTGGGAACCCTGCACACATCGTTTGGGGCCGTGAGCGACACCCCGGCCGGATCTCCTTGCGGATGGAACCCGAATAGGCGATAAACCTGGACGAGAGACTTGTGTGGTTAGTCAGGTCGTTGCCGACACCCTCGCTGGGCTTCCGCTTGAAGGTTGCCGAGTACATGTCGTGTAAACGGCGATAAGTGGTGAGAGCATGTGTGACGAAGTACACCCTTGCAGGGTTAACATTATCTATTCGAATAGCTATGTCCGCGGTAAAGGACTTTTGGGTTGCCTGTAGAGTTCTTAGACAAGTGAAAGTGGATACTCTAAAATGCACAAGATAAGCGTGAGTGCTATGGATGGCGTTCTCGTAGGTAGAATGGAGCGGATCCATAGTTGTGTATTGATATGGTGAATATGTGGACTCGTGTGCGCCACCTCAAAAGAGTTACTTGCATTCGTAGCTTAGGATAGCCACCGAGTCAAAGCTGGCTTGCTGCAGTTAAACTCCACCACCCCCCTTGTTGATAATGATGCATATGTAGTTAGTTCTGATGTATGTCTTGCTGGGTACATTTGTACTCACGTTTGCCTATTTTATGTTTTTGCAGAGAGACTTCAGTCTCGCTAGTAGTTCCACGTGGACTTTGACGTTTAGCTTGTTACCTCAGCTACGATCGTGTGCCCTCGGCAGGATCTTGTAGATAGTTAGGCTTCACAGCCTGTTTCATTTGTAGATGTCTGTACTCAGACATATTAAGCTTCCGCTTGTGCTTTGACTTGTATGCTCTGAATGTTGGGTCATGAGACCCATGTTTGTAATATCTCGCTCCTCGGAGCCTATTGTATAAATACTTGAGTTGTAGAGTCATGTTGTGATGTCATGTTGTATTTGCACATATCGAGCATATTGTGTGTATGTTATTGAAATGCTTGGTATGTGTGGGATCTGACTATCTAGTTGTTTATCCTTGGTAGCCTCTCTTATCGGGAAATGTCTCCTAGTGCTTCCACTGAGCCCTGGTAGCTTACTACTGCTCCGGAACACTTAGGCTGGCCGGCATGTGTCCTTCTTTGTTCATGTGTCTGTTCCTTCGGGGAAATGTCACGCGGTGACTACCGGAGTCCTGTTAGCATGCTATAGCCCGGTTTGCCGGAGTCCTGCTAGCCCAGTTGCTACAGCCCGGATTTACTCGCTGATGACCGACACGTTCGTTGCTGGGTCATGTATGCCTGTCCCTGTAAGTTAGTGCCACTTTGGGTTCACGACTAGCCATGTCAGCCCGGGCTCCTTGTCATATGGATGCTAGCGACACTACCATATACGTGTGCCAAAAGGCGCAAACGGTCCCGGCCTGGTAAGGCGACACCCGTGGAAATACCGTGCGTGAGGCCGCAAAGTGATATGAGGTGTTACATGCTAGATCAGTGTGCCATTGATCCGGGGTCCTGAGACAATGTGTGTGAAATGGAGGCCTATCCATATCATATATAGAGGGTCAGGCAATCCACGAGAAGAGAGGGAGTGTAATAGCTATGGATAGAGTCGAAGAGAGGATCAAGTGGGTGGGTGCGAGATCGATGAAGAGAGCCATCGAAATTGTGTGTGTGTGCAAGTCAAAGATATAGGGTGACTGGCCTACCGGAACGTTAGAGGGCACATGTCAAGTTTGTGTGTGGCAGGAAGACATGACTAGAGCGCTCGATGTATCGGTGTGTGTGGGGGGAGGGGTGGGGGGAGGGGTAGGCAGAGGCCTAACTATAGAGGTAGAACGACTCGTATATGTGTTGACAAGGAGAGACCCAGCTATGTCTTGAGGGAGATCGGTCGACATCCATACATAACTGAAGGACGGGAAATATGATGGGACAGAGAGAGAGAAAGGAGAGAGAGAGAGGAGAGAGAGAGAGTGCTGGATGGGTGATGGAGTTGCTTCTCGAAGATGGTGGGAGAGGCCTACTAGACAAACTGAGGGTGGAACTGCAATGTTATCAATAAGAGTGGGGATGTGTTTCTGTGTGTGCCCGTGTGTGATAGATCTGTCGGGACGCATCCATGGATGATGAAGGGGAACCATGTGTTTGGTAAGCAAACCTAACTAGATTGGTAGATCAATTGTTGTTTGTTGGAGGAAGGGAGAGACACAACTAATGAGGTAGATCGATCGACGCGTGGGTAAAAACGAGTTATAAGGACCTAGCCAACTATATGTATAGGGAGAGATCGGTCGCTGTACGTCCATTTGTTAGAGGCAAATAAGGCCCAGCAAGACGGATAGACAGAGAGAATGGATCTAGGAGGTGGTGCGAGAGGCCTAGCTACTAGCTAGATAGGGGGAGGAGTGTGCGGTTGTGAGATCGATGAAAAGAGGGGCGAGCGTTTACACGTGTGCGTGACCGTATGAGAGACACGAGGCAAGGACACATAAAGGAGGAGATTGAAGGTGTGTGTGTATGTTGTAGGCAGGCATTGCTAGAGAGGTTTATCGATTGGTGTGTGTCGGAAAGGAGTTGTGGAGACTCTGGGAGAATGACCTAAAGAAAAAAAATGAATGTGCCCGGTGGATAGAATGCCGAGGGAGGGGCAGGGCGAGGAGGGCGTGTGCATGCACGAGAGAAAGTTAGTGGTAGCTACAAAGGTTAGAGGATTGTGTGGGTGTAAGAGACTAACAAAGATCATAATTTGATATGAAAGCGGACTCATATATTTGAATAGGAGATCATAGTGTTTTAAACATTGCATGCATGAATATAGCGGTGATACACGTGTTGTGCACATGTTATACCATAATGTGATAACGCATGGCATTTGCCACTCATAGCTAAATGTTGAACAATCTAAAGCATAATATACATCAAACAATCTCACATTTTATTTGAATTTGTGATAATGTGTGGCATCTGCAGCTTACAACTAAATATCGAACAATCTAAACAATACTATATATCGAACATTCTCACATTTTATTTGAATTTGTGGTAATGTGTGGTGTTTGCAACTCACATCTAAATACTTGTAGGCGTAGGGGGCGGGGCACCATACATAATGTGATAAACACATTATACATATGAGACGTGGTTTAGATTATGAAGATCTAGCTAGATCTAGAAATGTAATGTGATTTGAAATCAAAATAAAGTGGATTCAAAAAATCGAGTTCGAGTTCATATAGTACACATAGTTCATATGTAACACGAGACTAATCATGTGGTGTGCTGTGAAGATAATACACAAACGATGGTTTAACTTGACAATAATGATGATTGGAGATCTTATTAAAACAGAGAAACTAATTCAAATGCTTTGACTTCACAACAATCATTACTGTAGATCTTATTAAAATAGAGAAACGAATTCAAATTTAGTTCATATTGAAGCGGTAGTATATACGATTGGAATGCACTAAAACGTTCATTTGAGTAGTAGGTTGCATGCATTATACACATAGCGAAATATTTTAATTGAACATAACATGAACTCAAAGTTTTGAATGACATTTTTAGTGCGCATTGATTTGGTACAGTACACGTTAGGCTTGTCCGGAAATTTCAACCCGCGCCTTGTTAGCCCGAAATATTTAAGATATATCTTTGTCTCGTCGTGCTCTGACAACTCCCTCCATCTCAACCCGCACCTTGCTATTCCGAAATTACAACGCGCGTGAAAACTCCCACCTCCTATGAAATCCTGACACGTGAAATGCCTGTGGTACCCCTGAACCAAAAGAACCGCCTCAAATCTGTGGGGGTACTTTCATAACTTACCCCACATTTCGGACAAGCGCGTCCCTAAGCCATGGTTCCCCACTGCCATCCCATCCGCCACCCATTCGTACACCGAGGCCGCAAAAACCCGTGACGAAACCCCACACCCTGCACCGTATGCCACCCAGCCGGAGCCTCTTCCCCGACGACATCGTCCACAGCAACACGTCGACGTCCCTCATCCACCGTACTGGATGAGGATCCTTTGTCGATCTCGTTGTCATGTTGGTTCAGCCACCCCGTCCTCCACCTCCAAGGAGCTGCCCCGATGTTCCCCTCGTCTTTCGCGCCACCTCCATTCCCACACCGCCGTCTTCATGTGCACCACCGGAAGAGCATTATCATCACCGTTTCCTCGGATAAAGCTATGGCCTAATCGGTGCCACCAAAGAGGTTGTACACTAATCGCGGCATTTCCTTCTTGATTCGATCTCACGGTGCTGCCGGCGCTCGGTCCCGAGCCGACACGGCACGGTTCCATCCACGACAGCGTCGCCGGCCACTTCCTCCACGGCGTCGCTCCCTCGGCGGCGGCGTCCACATCAGTAGGAGCTGTTGCTGCTTTAGCTCTCGCTCGCGCTGCTGCTCTGCTCTTGCTCTCGGTCCCCTGCCTGGTCTGCTCTTGCTATTGCTCTTGCTCGCGTTGCTACTCTCGCTCTTGCTCTTGCTTGCGATGCTGCTCTGATTTAGCTACACTTCAGTCGATTGAATCGACTTTTGGGTCAGTCGATTTTCAGGGGGTGGGGGCTCGCCGAGGTGAAGGAAGAACCAACCACAGCAGGGAGGGGGGCTCGCCGGAGAGGTACCCCACTATCTATCTTTGGGTTCAGGGTGGGGGC
>NC_057804.1:441047826-441054930 GCF_018294505.1 Triticum aestivum | reverse complement strand
AACACAATAAATAACAGAGCAATCAAAGCATCACAAAGCGTAACAAGGCAATACGCGGTGTCCGGTGTGTCCTAGCGCGGTAGTAGGTGATATCGGCGAAAGGGGGAAACATCCGGGAAAGTATTCCCGGTGTTTCGCGTTTTCGGTCAGAGGAACCGGAGGGGGGAAGTTGCGAGTTCGATAGGTTAGGGATGTGTGGCGGACGAACGGGTTGCGTATACCGATTCGTCTCGTCGGTCTGAGCAACTTTCATGTAGAAAGTATTTTCATCTGAGCTACGGTTTATTTTAGATGATTTTATAAAGTTTTAAATCATTTTTAGAATTTATTTAATTAATTTAATTCAACATTATCCAGAATAGCGCATGCTGACATCATCATGATGTCAGCATGACATCAGCAGTCAACATGGCATTGACTGAGTCAAACTGACGTGTGGGTCCCATTTGTCATAGACTAAGACTAACTAAACAGGGTTAATTAGTTTAACTAAGTGATTAGGTTAATTAATTTTAATTAGATTAGTTAATTAGGATTAGTTAACTTAATTAACTAAATAATTAATTAATTAATTGCTAATTTATTTATCTTAATTCTTTTTTTAAATTCGTTCTAGGGTGGGGCCCCTTGTCATTTGGCCAGGGGGGCTTAGCAGGCGCGGGCGCTAACGGGCGCGGGTTAACGGGGGGTGGAGTGGAGCAAAGCCACGGGGCTCGCGGGCGCGAGCGCCGGCGGCGAGAGGCCGCGCAGGCGGCGACCCGAGCAGGGCTGGGGCAGCAGCACCACAGCAGGCAGCGGGGCGGACAAGCAGCGCCATGGCGCGGGCGCGGCCAGGCCACCATTGGGGAGGGGGTTCTGCACGACGAGGAACGAATGGCTGTGGGCAGGGGAGCGCGAGATGTGGCCGGTGCGGTGCGGAGCGCGGTCAGGCAGGGACGGCCACGCGCGGGTGGTTGCGGACAGGGGCTCGCGGGGAGCGTGTGCGATGGGTTGCAGTGAGCATGCACTGGGCGCGGTGAAGTACGGCGCCGGTGCGCGTGCAGGACATGGGAGAGAGGGAAGGGAGTGGCCCTCACCGGCGTTGGCGGGCAGGGGGGTCGGCGTGGCTCGGTGGAGCCATCAAGGGGGAGACGAGGAAGGGGCGATGAATGAGGCGGAGGAGCTCCTGGCGGCGTTGACGAGCAGCGGCGACGGCGCGACGTCGGGGCTTGGGGCACCGCGGGGGAGACGAAAGGCGGGCCGGCATGGTGGCTCCGGCGAGGGGAGGCCTGCGGGTGGCGACACAGCGTCGGTAGGGGTTCCGGCGACGGGGTGACGGGATCGGGGCCAATCCTGATCCAGATCGGGGGGAAGAGGAGGTGGATTGTGGGGGGAGGGGGATGGACCGGTTAGGGTTAGGTTACGGGGGTAGGGTGGTTATAGGCCAGGGGGAAATTGGACCGGTTAGCTGGGTCGTGGCCCTGTGGGGGTGGGTGGCCCTTTTCTTTCTAATTTTATTTTGTTTCGTCTTTCTGTTTTCTTATTTTTATTTGCTTTTTTATTTTAGATACACATTATTATTTTGTTTAGTAAAATATGATAACAACTCCTAAAATAATGTTTCAGAACCACCCACTGTCATAAAAGTTTTACCCCAAAATAAATTAGTTTAGAGTTTTATTAATTGAAAAAGGTGATTACTTAATTGTTTTTGTTACTGTTTAAATCACTTTAGAGTATTAAAGCATTATATAAAAGTGTGGTTTCTTCGCCAATATTTAATATGTATTATGTGGCTTACTCCGAACATTTTTGTTTTAAATTTGAAAACTTTTATTGTTTGTCTGATTTTGAATTTGAATTTGAATCGGTTTCGAACTAACTCGAGATTAGCCACTGTGATCAAAGTGACGTGGCATCATTAGCATAGAATTATTGTAGCTTAATTATCAGGGCGTCACAATTCTCCTCCACTACTAGAAATCTCGTCCCAAGATTTAAGAGGGGGACTAGGGGGGAAAGGTCTGGTTAGGAAATCCTAACGAATCTTCTCGTCTTTGGTTGCTCTTCTCAAAGAGGTGGATCCATTACGTTGAAGTCTTCATTTCTCTGCTCCAGGTTATCATGGTGAAGTCGGCGTCCATTCTTCAGGAACTCCATCGTACTTACGAAAGAATAACGGGGTTATTCCAGGGGAACAGACCTCTGTAAGGCTGACTATCTAGTCGATAACATCGGGGAAGGTGGCGGAAAGTAACTCTCTGATTGAAACTTAGAAAATATTGAGAGCAAAGTAAGGCGGTATCATGGAAAGTTTCAAGTGGGCAGGAATGTTTGATGCCTGTTACAGGGCGTGAAAGGGGTTCAAAGCAACGGGAATAAGTATTGTGTCTGATATCAGACTTGAAGGTGGCTCGTGAATTACATACGAGGCCACGGACGAGGAATAACTTTGACAATAAGGTTTACAGGAGAGTCAGGTTTCGATCCAGTGGACCTGTGGGTTATGGGCCCACGATGTGGGTTGAAAGTAGGAAGGGTGATGACATCTTGCACAGCCGCGACAGGGAGGCATGTCAGTGAATAGCTTGTCAACTATGCCGGCAACAATGTCGATACCAAGGACGGGGAACGAAGAGAGCAATTTTCCTGCTTGTTGAACGAGGCGAACCAATTGGAAAAGTTATCACCCATCGGTGGTTACCGGAATGTCATCAACAACAGTAAAAGGATCTTACAGACAGAGTGGTACAACAAGGTGCCTACCTAAGCAGGGAATTATCTCTGCTTAGTTAAGTCAGATTTAGGAAAGATTAAATAAAAGAATGGAAAGGAAAATTGTGATTACACAATTATTAGGAGTATATCCTTCCCATGTACAAGCAGAACACGGCATACAGGGTAGGAGAGCAAGTACCCAACCATTTAGATAAGAGGCAAGGATTAATCAAGATGTTACCCATACAACGGTGTTTGGATAACTGACCAAGAAACATTTAGCATCACGCCTCCAATGTTCTTGTTGAAGAGCGGATTATCATAGTCATGCTTCGAGGTAGCAATGATATGGGGTTTCAATCAAGGGCCAGACTTTGGATACACAAATGATCCATCAGGAGCAACTTATAAATTAAGTCTTACAATTTCGTCCAGGAAGAATGGTTATCCTTGCAAAAGAAATTATAAGGATGGGTCCTCCAGCCAGGGGTGCTAGGCATGACATCATATTACCAGGTCATCAAAGGACCAACATCATAACTCCTGGAAAGTTGTCCCAACCATCATATCTGACCAAGATTCAGATCCGATTGGTGTCATGATACCTCAGACTCGTGTCCGGGAAGAAAAGGTGCAACACAAATCGATGAAATGACATTGTAAGATTCTCGTGAAATGAACTATGGGAGCGGGTTCCTGAAGCAATAGTTCATCATTAAACCAAGGAGGGGATGAGAAGGTGGCTGATGGACTTAGCATCAACTCATTGAGATTTCCAAAAAGATGGATTTCCACAGTTATGTAAACAAGGAGATAACATTTGCCAGATCAAATGGTATGATGATGTATGCTCGAGGAAAACATACACCATTAAACACTGGTTGAAAAGTGCACCCAAAATATGGGCTTAGGTAGCAGGATCAATGTTAGAATGGTGATTTGATAACCAATGGTCTAAGAATGAAATGTCGACCATTAACTTCAAAGCAATAGGGTTGCTAGAAGTACAGAATCCAAGCATCATGGTTCACGTGTTGGTATCCCGGTTAGAATCAACACGGGGACCAAGAAAGAATGGTGAGGCTGAGAAGTATCACAATACCAAGAATTCCTTAAGAGGTGGAGCAGTCCTCACAACATCCTTGACATAAAAGATGGTAATACTCCAAGGTAAAGAAGAACAAATGCTGGATAGCAAGGAACTCAAGGTATAACACAAAACACGGACAAGTTTGTGTTGAATGGAAGGCAATAAAGTGGTCGATGATAAGACAAATCATCAAGGGAAAGGATGGTATTTCTCATCATGAATTCTTGATACCCTGGAAGAGCTCAAAATGTTGATGATGATCATGACACATTTGTCGAGAGGTTTCATGAAGATATAATCGCTCATCGACGACATCAAGCAAAAGGAAGGATGGAGAGAAAAGTTATTAAAACCACGGATACGACACAAACTCGGAATCAAGCTTGTTGTTCAAGGCAAAATGATATGACGAGGAGAGTCGACGTAAGCTTAGCTCATCGTCGAAAATTGTGCTTCGAAAAGAAGGACCAGATAGCACAGTTAAAAAGTTTCACGATAATGATATAGCCAATAAGGCTAGGAATGACGTGATCGGGTACAAATTCGTACTTAAAGAAGATTACTAAGAGTTGTTGAACCGTAGTGCGGACTCGGTTCAGTTATCAATGTCTTTGAGTGTTTAATAACTCAGAGCCCATGAAAAATTGTAATCAGTGATAATGTAGTACTTGATGAAGAACTCATAAGGAGTTATGCAGTTCCAAGATAATCTTGAGATACCAGGGGGTAATACTCAACGATGGTCCAAAGTAGAGCTTGGACCGGGGTATTGCTCTAAAGAAGATAAGTGATTAAACTTGCACGAGAAATGATATTTCAAGGAGATCATGGTCGGAACCACTATTGCAAAAGGCCAAATCCCAGATATAAGAACTTATACCAAGGGAATAATTAATTTAAGAGAAGCTTTAATGATACGATCTACATCATGTCCATGGGCATGAACACAAAGTTCAAGGTCGACTCCCACTTCTTCAATGCCTAACCTTTCATTCACTTCTCTAGATAAAAATGATTTTAGTGTCAAAACCTACCTGGTGAATTATCAGAGGAGTATGACCCGTGAAAACTTTCGAGTTCACACAGATTAAAAAAGGCATAGGTTCAACCCATCGGGGCTCCTTAGAACATATACCACAACTTCAAGGGTAAATAACACAAGCTCGAAAGCATAGCATGTTTGACAAAGCAGAGGATACAATTTACCAAAGGCATTATTTATCCGAGAAAAGACTCACAGAGTTATTGAATATGGGGGACACTGCCGGATAATAACCCAACAAGAGGTCTGGTGCTCTACAACGGAGCTGATGTGAGTATCGGTACCCTATCAAAGGAAGCAGGAATGCAAGTGCATCGGATTATAGAAACAACTGACTAACTCAAAGCTCAAATGCAAAGGAATTATGAATTCCAAGGCAAGGGATCAGAAGCAATGCTCTGATTAAGGATGGATAAGTTGAATAGCCTTAGGGGTACAATCGACGACAATTTGATTGGTCGAGATCCAGCTGATGTTTAAAATGACGTCTGAGCCGGAAAGACAATTTAAAAGGATCAACTGATGATTGCGTGCATTCGCACTCATGTTGAATCAATAGGATCAAAATGATGGTGCCTAAGGATACTAACGAATATTGCCAGACATATGGGAAGCATCCATAATGCAAGCAGACAAGTATTGCAGAGCAATAAGCTACTAAGGATTTTTGGAGGATCAAATAGTATTTCGAAGACCAATGTGAAACACATGAACAACTGGGGATGAACGGATACTCGATAAGGGCGAGAAATTAACCATAGGGGTATTCAGGTGGCAAGGAACTGCAAGGCAGTAGGCACAAAATATTCTCGGAACAATAGAAAGGATTTCAAGGTATCTTGTAATAACAAGATCATATAGGAATAAAAGTAAGAACGACAAGTGTATGCACTTATCCATAGGGATGTTTCGGTGGTAGGGAATTGCAAATGCGACAGGCACAAGGTCTCGAGAGAATATTGGAGAGTATCTTCGAATTCTTCTGGTTCACGGAGCAATCATCTGGAGTGAGGGGTTCTCCGGGAGGAAGTAGTAACGAGATCCTAAAGTTAGATTTTAGTAAATTCATTTAACCCGAATAGGGGAGAGATTGGAGTCGGAGAGTAAAGATCGAGGAGTAAAAAGATCCTAATACCACCCAATGGCGACGTGAGTCCGTAAGACACACAACCATGTTAGTAAAAGTTTTTCAATCACTAGACTCGACTTCGGCCAAGGAGTGTGGAAGGGGGATTCCTATAGGCAGTCGGCTCTGATACCAACTTGTGACGCCCCCGATTCAATCGTACACTAATCATGCATGCAAATGTGTATGATCAAGATCAAGGACTCACGGGAAGATATCACAACACAACTCTAAAAGTAAAATAAGTCATACACGCATCATATAACAAGCCAGGGGCCTCGAGGGCTCGAATACAAGTGCTCGATCAGGAACGAGTCAGCAGAAGAAATAATATCTGAGTACAGACATAAGTTAAACAAGTTTGCCTTAAGAAGGCTAGCACAAACTGGGATACGGATCGAAAGAGGCGCAAGCCTCCTGCCTGGGATCCTCCTAAACTACTCCTGATCGTCGTCTGCGGCCAGCACGTAGTAGTAGGCACCTCCGGTGTAGTAGGAGTCATCGTCGACGGTGGTGTCTGGCTCCTGGGCTCCAGCATCTGGTTGCATCAACCAGGTAGAAAGGAAAGGGGGGAAAAGGGGGAGAAAAGCAACCGTGAGTACTCATCCAAAGTACTCTCAAGCAAGGAGCTACACTACATATGCATGGGTATATGTGTAAAGGGCCATATCAGTGGACTGAACTGCAGAATGCCAGAATAAGAGGGGGATAGCTAATCCTGTCAAAGACTATGCTTCTGGCAGCCTCCATCTTGCAGCATGTAGAAGAGGGTAGATTGAAGTCCTCCAAGTAGCATCACATAGCATAATCCTACCCGGCGATCCTCCCCTCGTCGCCCTGTGGAAAAGCGATCACCGGGTTGTCTGTGGAACTTGTGTAGGTGTGTTTTATTAAGTATCCAGTTCTAGTTGTCATAAGGTCAAGGTACAACTCCGGGTCGTCCTTTTACTGAGGGACACGACTATTCGAATAGATAAACTTCCCTGTAGGGGTGCACCACATAACCCAACACGCTCAATCCCATTTGGCCGGACACACTTTCTTGGGCATGCCCGGCCTTGGAAGATCAACACGTCACAGCCCCACCTAGGCACAACAGAGAGGTCAACACACCGGTCTAAATGTCAGCTGCGCAGGCGGGGGGCAAGG
>NC_057804.1:441047073-441047576 GCF_018294505.1 Triticum aestivum | reverse complement strand
AGGTGGCGGGGGTGGGGGCGCGGGTGCGCAGGGGCGGCGGGGGTGGAGTCCGGTGAGGGTCGGGGCGGCGGCGTCGTGGGTCGGGGCAGCGCGCGGGTGGATCTGGTGGCGAGGGAGAGAGGGTCGAAGGGGATCTGGCGAGGGAGAGGGAGGATAGCTAGGGGGAAGCTTACTAATGGTGCACCACCGGTGGGTGCGCCATTAGAAATCTTTTTTTATAATAGCAATGGCGCACCCCCCGTCGGTCCGCCATTAGAAATCTTTTTTTTAGATAGCAATGGCGCACCCCCCGTCGGTGCGCCATTAGTATGTTTTTTAAATGAATATGAATATGAAATACTAATATTTTTTATAAAAACAGTAATAATTGTTGTTTAACAACAATTGTAGTCTACACTTTATTATTATTATTTTTTAGAAAATGAATATGAATATGAAACCGTAATAATTTTTTATAAAAACAGTAATAATTTTTTTAAAAATATCATCAAATTTGTTACTTG
>NC_057804.1:441007062-441046878 GCF_018294505.1 Triticum aestivum | reverse complement strand
CGGGGGGGCGGGTGCTCGTCGGCGGCGGTGGAGCAGGGGAGGGTGCGGGTGGTCATCGCGGCGGCGCGATGGAGCTAGCGGGGGAGGGTGCGGGTGGGATCGAAATGGAGGGGGATCGAGATCGAGATGGAGGGGGAATCGAGATCGAGATGGCGGGGGATCGAGATCGAGTGTCCTCATGAATTCAAAAAGTGCCCATGAAATTTAAAAATATTCATGATATCAAAAAGTGCCCATGAAATACAATCGAGAAATGAAGACTACGATTTAAATACAATCGATCTTAGCTAGCTATCTGTTCACAATCTTCTTGCCCTTCTTTTTCGCAAATGGAATTCTTCTATGGAACGGACGTCCTTTAGGTAGGGTGGTCCTACTTCTTCTTGTGGTGTGTGCTGCTACTTCCTCGTCGTCGTCATGTTCGATCTTCTTGTGGTGGTCTTGCTCATTGGCTACTCCATCCATTCCGATGATCTTCCTTTTGCCTCTCCTCACGACAACACGACTGGGCTTTGATGGGTCGGTAATGAAGAAGCATTGGTCCACTTGGGAAGCCAGTACCCATGGCTCATTTTTCGCGGTGACGTTTGCGCCTGCGGTCTTGGATTTGGCTTCGGGTATAACCATGGTGGTGAAATACTGGTCTTCTTTTAGGACGCTCTTGGCCCATCTGACACGGAACATCGGGACCTTCTCTCCAGCGTAGCTCAGCTCCCAGATCTCCTCGATCCTTCCGTAGTATCTGTCCTTGTCGTTACCTGTGTAGGATTCCATCGTTACCCCAGAGTTCTGATAACCATCGCTCTTCATGTCCTTGTTCTCGGTGTAGAATCTGTGGCCGTTGATATCGTACGCCTCATAGGTCATCAGGTTGTGCTCGGTGCCCTGTGGCAAGGTGATTATGAGTTGTTCTTCCGTGGAAGAATCCTCATGTAAAGGGTACGACAGAAGCTTCTGCTTGAACCAATGCGTGAAACATGAGTTGTGCTCTTTGATTATATCTCCGTCCGTCCTCTGTTGGCCTCGGTCATTGTACGTCTTCTCAATAAAGGTTTTGTGCTCTACCACCCAAGGATCGACCACGTCTATGTGTTGTAGTGCGACTAGGTTTGCTCTTTCAAAGTCGGCGAGTCGACCCTCGAAGTCGACATGCATTTCGCGGTGACCCTCATGGTGACCCCATACAGCGAGCCTGCCGAGGTGCCTGTTGACGGGCGGACCAACGGGGTTCTCGATGCCTAGATAATTCGTGCAGTAGGAGATGCACTCTTCGGTCAGAAAGCCCCTGGCTATACTTCCCTCTGGACGTGACATGTTGCGAATGTATCCTTTGATGACACCATTCATCCTTTCGAACGGCATCATGCTGTGTAGGAACGTCGGCCTGAGTTGGATGATATCCTCCACGATATGGACCAGCAGATGCACCATAACATTGAAGAATGCGGGTGGGAAGTACATCTCAAGCTCGCATAGTATCAGCACGATCTCTTCCTGTAGCCTTCTGAGTTGCCTCACGCCAATCGACTTCCGAGAGATGACGTCGAAAAAGTTGCATAGGCCAAATAGCGTTTCACGGACGTGCGCATCCATGATCCCACAGATTGCAACTAGAAGTATCTGCGTCATCAGCACGTGACAGTCGTGAGACTTCATCCCGCTGAACTTCTGCTTCGCTGGGTCTAGGTATCTGCTTATCTTCCCCGCGTAACCGTAAGGAAGTTTTACTCCTACGAGGCAGGTGAAAAACTGCTCGATCTCCTCCTGACTTAGAGTGAAGCACGCGGGAGGGTAGTCATTTCCGGTATTCTTGGCCTTTTTGCCTTTGCGACGACTTTCTGTGTCCTGCTTCGCCTCATCATCATCATCATCATCATCATCATCATCATCATCATCATCATCATCATCATCATCATCATCATCATCATCATTAGCGTGAAGCTCCTGCCTGATGCCCATTGATTTCAAGTCTGCCCTTGCTTTCGGCCCATCTTTGGTCCTCTCTGGCATGTTGAGCAGGGTACCAAGCAGACTCTCGCACACGTTCTTCGTGATATGCATGGCATCAAGGCTGTGAGACACACGGTGGATCTTCCAGTACGGCAAGTCCCAGAAAACAGACCTTGTTTTCCATACCTTCAGCAGCGGCTCTGGCGCCTTTCGCTTCTTTCCCGGCACTGGCGCCTTTTGCTTCTTTCCCGGCAGTGGGCAATCTTTCCAATTTTTCAACAGCTCGTCTATTTCCTTGCTGCTCTTCATACGCGGGCGTTTTCGGGCTTCGGTTTCACCATCGAACAGATCTTTGCGTTTCCTCCACGGGTCATCATCGCGAAGCCACCTTCGATCTCCCATGAACACAGTTTTTGAAGACCCGGGATCTCTATCTAGCTGGCGATATGTTGTGTCATCCATGCACCTTACGCATCCAGAAAATCCGTGGACTACCTGCCCCGCGAGATATCCGTAACCGAGATAGTCGTGCACCGTCGTGAGCAGTGCGGCTCTCGTAGGGAAATATTCTTTCTCTGCGGCATCCCACGTATTGGCTGGCGTTTTCCACAGCGTGTCTAGCTCCTCCTTCAACAGCCCCAGATACAGATTGATGTTGTTCCCTGGTTGTTTCGGACCTTCAATTAGCATACTCATGTGAATGTACTTCCTCTTCATGCACAACCAGGGGGGAAGGTTGTACATCCACACAAACACAGGCCAGGTGCTATGTGTGCTTCTCTAGCTGCCAAACAGATTGACTCCATCAGTGCTTGCGCCTAGCACGAAGTTCCTTGGATCCTTCCCAAATTCTGGGTATTCGAAGTTCAACGCTTGCCACTTGCTCGCATCCTTAGGGTGACTGAGCATCTTGTCTTTTTTATTTATCTCCGGATCATTTCCGTCATCTTCCCGCTTCTTCTCCTCCCTATCCGTGTGCCAACGCAGGAGCTTTGCTACCTTAGGGTCCACGAAATACCGCTGCAGAAGAGGAGTGATTGGAAAGTACCACACCGATTTTCGAGGAGCTTTCTTCCTCTTCTTGTATCGAGTGACGCCGCACACCGGACATATGGTAGACTTCGCGTGCTCGTCCCGATAAATGATGCAATTGTTCATGCACACATGGTATTTCATGTGCGGTAAATCCAGAGGACACACAATTTTCTTCACCTACTCAAAACTGGTCGGGCACTTGTTCCCCTTGGGAAGACGTTCGTGCCAGAATGACATGTTCTCATCGAAACATGCATCGGTCATTTTGTGTTTTACCTTCATCTCCAGAGCCATGAGCGTTACTTTCAGGAAGGTATCCTCGGGCCTGCATCCTTCATACAATGGAGTAACCGCGTCTATCTCCAGTTGATCCAGCTTGGCTTTCTCTCGGGCGGCAGCTCTTGCATTATCCGTCTGCTTGAGAAGCAGCTCTTGAATATGAGGGTCCTGCACCCAGCCTCCATTGTCGTCTGCTCCGGCATCTTCATCTTCATGATCATGCCCTTTGTCTTGATCTTCCTCATCATTAGGTACGACATCTTCTACATGATGATTGTGTATAGCATCACCGTCGTGATCATGTCCTGGAGATTCTTCGTCTTCTCGCCCGCCCTCGCCGTGGTGGTTGTCTTGTTGCCCTTCCTCATTTCTTGCCCGGCCCCCATGGACGACTTCATAGTCATCTTCATCACCTTGCCACCGATAGCCATCTATGAAACCACGCAAGAGCAGGTGGTCCCGCACCTGCCCGGAATCCGGGTCATCAATAAGGCTCTTCAGCATGCATCTTCGACACGGACATCTTATCTCCATCTCGTTCTTTTGAAGCATCTCGGCCTTGGCGGAGCTCAAAAACCTATTCACGATGCCTTCGGTCATCGTGCGGACCATGGTCGCCTGCGGGGTAGAGAAAAACGATATTTTAGAACCAAGAAAAAATTTGGCATGACTTTCCCGAAAAATAGGACGAAAAGAATGCATAGTGCCAAAATTCTCGCCGAAACGGAAATGAATCAACATTCCGGCAAAATATTGGCAACTATCGCATTTCAAATACCGGTACCTGCAAACACAAACATATATGCAACACCACAAACATATGCAACACCACAAACATACATAGATCTAGCTAGGCCACAAAAAGTGCATGTGCACGTTGTTGGAGCGAGCTAGGGAGAAAAAAAGTAGATCTACATCATGAAGATAGCTTTCCCCTTACTTACCTATCAAAAAAAGGTAATTTCACCACTTAATTTTGATGAATCTATGGTGCAAATGAGGTGAGGAGGAGGAGGCAGCTGAAAGTTTGGAGAAGGAGGTGGAGGGAATGAAGTGGGGAAAGTGAGTGGGTAGGTGTGGCTGTCCAAAATATCTTGTTGGGGTCCCAGGTTACTAATGGCGCACCACCTACAAATGCGCCATTAGTAACCCTAGTTACTAATGGTGCACCTGTAGGTGGTGCGCCATTAGTAGTTTTGTAAAAAAGTAAAAAAAATAAATATATATACTAATGGCGCACTGTGACACGGTGCGCCATTAGCAGTTTTGCAAAAAAAAAGAATAAAAAAAGAATACAGTACTGGCGTACTCTGTGGCTGGTGCGCCATTACTAGTTAGAACTAGTAATGGCGCACTTCGCTCGGATGCGCCATTAGTATGTATGGAAAAATGAAAAAAAAAAGTTTATTACTAGTGGCGCACCATGTGTCTGGTGCGCCATTAGTGTCTTCCACACTAATGGCGCATCACCAAATGGTGCGCCATTAGTATATAGTAGTGGCGCACCACCTGACTGGTGCGCCATTAGTGCCCATCCCATCTATAGCCCTTTTCCTAGTAGTGTATACACGCGCATACACTCACCCCTATGAACGCACACACGCACAACACTATCATCTTGAAATTTACGAAGTCACCATAGGCACCTCGTTGTCGACGAGTCCATCGGTGCTTGAATGCCAAGGAGGAAGAGGGTAGCGGTTCCCGAGACATTGAACGGTCAATGATGCATCCTCAATTACATGCAGAGGGAATTCATTAGAGAAGCAAACTAGAGCGAGCACGATGTGAATGCAATAGAGTTTGGACTCTCATATAATAAAGGCGCCCCCACCACTCCAATCCATCTACTCCCAAGTCTCTGTGCAACACTGCTCACTCCAATCCAAGACCAAGTGACCAGAATCCACAAGCACCTATGGAGGCGATGGACGCGAGCGGCAGTCGGCTGTGCCAAATCATCCAAGGCGCCGGCCTGCGGCCCCGTACCGCGCAACGTTTCCAGATGGTGCTGGCGACCGCAAGCATCGTAGCCCTCGCCGACGCTGGCTTCGACTCTCGCATGGACGATAGGATGGTCAACTCCATCCGCAAGTTCACCACCGTTAAGAAGCGCGCGGACGACCTTGCCGTACTGCTCCAGCCCGTGCGCCCAGGCTCCTCATTGCCTGCCACCCTCATCGGCCTACATGGTGACGAACTCTTTCAAGCCCTGGTGGCCCTGCAGGTGCCAGAGGTCGCGACGAAGAATGTGTACCTCGAGGCCGCGCTCGCCGCACAACGCCTCGCCATGCAAGAAACCGTCGACCTGCACATCCACGACTACAAGGAAATCGTCTACATAGGCCACTACAAGGCAAGCGTATACATAAAGACGTTGGACTTCTTCCAGCGGCTGGAATCTTTGGACGCCATTGTTCAGAAGCACGTCGACCTGGCCACGAAAGCCGCTGCTACTTAGGCGTCGTTCGGTGGGCTGGCTCCCTGAGTCGAGGAGGTGGACGTCGTCGATGCATGCATCTCTTCTTCTTGCCTCCTGTAACCAGCACTGCATCGCCTCGTGGCCTTAATGTTTTATTAGTATAGTACTCCCTCCGTTCCCAAATATAAGTCTATCTAAAGATTCCAGCAAGTGACTACTACATACGGAGCAAAATGAGTGAATCTACACTCTAAACTATGTCTCCCTACATCTGTATGTTGTATTCCATTTGAACTAGTATCTAAAAAGGCTTATATTTGTGAACGGAGGGAGTATATTGTGACACTCCAAAAATTTTGTGATTTTTGTTTTCAGAGAGAGCATTGGTCGGTTTGAAAGAAGGTCATTTAAACCCTTCCTAGAAACCATCTTCTAAGTTTGCCCTCTCAAAAATCTTTTTTTCTTGGATTTAGTTTGTTTTAAAAAGAAAACCCTTTTGAGTTTTGGTCTTTCATTTGATTTTGATCCACTCTGGTTTACCATGCCTCCTATGGTAAAACTCCCCCAAAAACCCCTCCTCCCACTTTGGTACAACCCAAACATTCTATCCAACTAATAAAATCCATTTTTTGATTTTATTCCAATTATTTCTCCTCCCAAAATAATTCTATCTTTTCTTTTGAGCCTAGGTGATATGCAAAGCAAGTACCATAATGCTTTTGATTTTTGACCTCAACTCAACACCCCTGGATAGTCCTTTGTACCCACAACCCAGAACCATCTTGATCCACTCTTCTTCTTTTCAAATATTTCAAATTTCACTCATTGCAAGTTTGGACCAGATTTGCCAAATTTGGTGAAATTCATATCTACACTTGTCCAAAAATTCCACCAAAATTCAGGCAACCTCTAGTTGCAATGAGAGACCACTTCACCAAAAATCAGCTCAAGGAAAAATCCCTGGATACCAGAATCATTTTGTCGAACACCTGGCATGCACTGTTTTGTTCATATTCAGTAAATTCAGAAAGTTCGGTGTCGTTTCTCTGACAGAACTTCAGCCACATGCCCACTGTGCGTTTGGCTCGATGCTCCCAGCCTGGCCTGCTTGTCCGAAGCTCCACACGCGCACTTGGCGCCTTCCTGGCGTTGGTGGCGCCCTGGCCCGCCTGCGCCGGCGTGCTTTGCGGCGGCCGAAACACCGTAACGGCCGACAGGGAGCAAAACGGTGGCTCAACACCGTTCGGCGCCGCCCAAACCTCCTAGTGGCTCCGCGTGGCCATCTCCTTGCCAGCGCATGCATGCAGCACCGTCGCTGTGGCTTGGCACGCGTAGAGCATGTTCTCTGCCGTCGATGGGCCGTGCGGTCGTTCCGTCGAGGGCAGGCCATAAACCTCCCTCCCGTGCTGAGCTGGACCCTAAAATGGCACCACTACTCCACCTAGGCGATGCTCAAGCTCCTAAGCCGACCGTCCAGCCACAGCGCTGCCGTAATCAACTCGCCGGACTTATCCGTTCACGGCAACCGACTCGGGCTGGCTATATATAGCACCCTCGAGCCTGCTCTCGCCCCCGCACGACTCCACCACCTCACTAGACCCCGCCTAGCCACTGGGAGAGCCTTGAGGGGCCCTTCTTCCCCGACTCCGTCCGCCCCGTTCCGCCTCGGCCTCCACCTCGATTCGCTCCGGTGAGGCCGTCTCCGACGCCCTAACTTCGTCAGCGACCCTCTTGAGCAACTAGGAGACTAACCCCCACTCCTATTTGATCCCCGCAGCTCCCTCCGGCGAGATCCACGACTGCCCGAACCACCGTCCGCCGGAGCAAGGGCCGCCGTCGACACAGTGCTCGCCGGCGACCACCACCACCACCCATAGACGCAGAACGGTGCACTGATCTCGAAGGTAAACCCCGATCACCTTGCCTCTCTGTGGATCGCCGCCGGCGACCACCGCACCTCTCGGGCGTCGTCGCGCTCTGTTTCTCCGTTTGAAATTTCAAAACCGACAGGTGGAGCCCGCCTGTCAGCCTCACAGCCGTTTCTTTTAAACGAAACGTTATCCTGGACTTTTCCACAGAGCCCCTGGAAACTTTCTGTTTCATTACATATGGGTCCTTGGACCAAAACTCTTATAACTTTTAAACAGAAAATGATTTTTGATTGATTCCTTTTCTGTCATCTTTATTTTTCTGTCTAGTTTTTTGTAATATTTATTTGAAAAATATTTGGAACACTTTTCTGTACACTCACGGTATTTACGTTGCGTAAGTATTTTTCTTATACCGTAGATACCGGAGGAGGTGACGGAGCTGCAAACTTCACACAGTTAAACTCCGACTACTAAGAACCAGGCAAGCATGTTTAAACTCTTGATATGATGAGTGTTGTTGCATGTTTGCATTTTAGTATAGTCATGGCATGTTTATGAACATCACTTTGAATGTTATATTTCATGCACATAAGCGGAAAGTAAGTTTCGGAAAGCATTATGTTGTTGGATACATATTTGCATAGCCATGTGTCGGCATGAGGATGGGTAAGATGGTAGTGTTGTGACATGCCAGTCTTATGCCAGATTGTTTGACTTCCGTGTCATCGTGAAACAAATCACATTTACATTCATTCCTTCCTATACTGTCACATGTTTTCCGAAAGGAATATGGCATAGTAAGTTGCAAATCGTTTTCCTGGTACACACCAAATAGAGAGGCCGGGATGAGGGTTCCATGGCCCTGGATTAAAGCCCGTCATCCGGTCAGGGGGCATGGGTGTTTCCGGTTGGGACCGAGAGGGGGGCACCCCTTAGAGCGCGCGTATAGAAATTTGATCCCATGCTATTCGAGGTTGTGGCCTCCCCGTCTCAAAGTTTTTCTTGGACGTTGTCCAGGGTGATTCCTGGCATCGTGAGGTGAAATGGGTGTGTACTAGTTAAATGTGTTTCTGCTGAAATACCGTAAACGGAACTAGTCCTTTGTGACTACGGAAATCCGTTGGCTATGGTCAGTTCATCCAAACTCTGCAGAGTCTTAAATCTTTCAATTACCTTGTACTTTGTTCAAGTACTATATTCATCTTATCTTGTCAGGTATCAGCCTCAGTGACAAAACTCCGGTGGGATTTATGTGTGATAAACCCGGTTAAAAGATTATTCTTGTGGATGGACTAATCTTGTTATTTACATTTATTTCAAGCCCTGTCTGCGATGTCGCTCAGATGTTCGACGGTGGCATACCTGTTATTTACTTTTGTTATAGGCCCTGTCTGTGATGTCGCTTAGACGTCCGACGGTGGCATATCTGTTATTTACATTTGTTGCAAGCCCTGTCTGCGATGTCGCTCAGACGTCCGACTGTGGCATTTCTTTTAAAGCCCTTTATGTGATGTCGCTCAGACGTCCGACTGTGGCATTTCTTTTAAAGCCCTTTATGTGATGTCGCTCAGACGTCGGACTGTGGCATTTCATTTAAGCCCTTTACGTGGTGTCGCTAAGACGCCCGACTGCGGCATTTCTTTTAAGCCCTTTATGTGGTGTCGCTTAGACGCCCGACTGCGGCATGCATTTTATTTATTTACCTTTCGAGGCGTCGCTCCAGACACCCGATTGGTTTTCAGTTACTTATTTTATTTATCAAGTCCTGCAATATTATCGTTGTTGTATGAGCATCATCCTTATTCATGACGCATTCATGCATTCATTGATTATATATTTTGTCCGAACTGTCTTGTGAGTACTTTCAAAGTACTCACCTGGCTTGTTGATTTGGCCAGATGTTGATGAAGGCGATCTCATGGATGAAGAGTTTGATAGCGAGTCCGACGCCTAGAGGAGTCCCAGTCAGTCTCATGCGATCCTGTTTTGGTCATTGTATTATCCGCTTCCGCAACCCCTGAATAAATTCATCGAGCCTCCCCCGACGCTCGATGAGCTGCCAGTTAGGAGTCAAGTTATCGACCACTTTTTCCTCGAGCTAGTAGCATGCCACCACACCCCTGTGTCATAACCGCCCATATGTAAGATATTGGCGAGTTTGTAATAAATTGTTGAGCAGCCTCAGATCAACCCTGTAATACATTTGATGCTACTGGTTCTCTGTTTATCAAGCATTTGTCTACCAGAAAGGATGACTTTTTCCTATACTGGGATTTAAAGATCGATTTTCTCAATATTTATTTATTGAAAAAGTCGGTCGTGACAGACTTGGTAACCAGAGCCAGGCTGACTGTAGGAAGCCACTAGGTGCGATCGCTAATTTAATTATTAGCATGACAGTGTTTATTCTTGTTTTTACAAAATGTAGTCATCTTTCTGGCAGTCAGCATAAAAATTTATGATCTGATCACTCAGAATTTTTGCCTGCTTTTGTAGATGGCCGGCAGCGACTGCGAGTCTCAAATGTTTGCCAACGTGCCAGAGGGGTTCGTCAAACTCCTCTCCTTCATCGTTCAGGTCACGATGGGGCCATGCGTGCGCCCAGTCTTCACGCTTTATCCACACAAGATCAACGACAGTCTGACCATGCACCAAGCCACGGTGCAATTCAGGGGAGGGCGTGTTGAGATGCGCCGCTTCCGTTTCTTGGGGAGAGCCATGCCTACAGAGAGGCATGCTATGCAGATGGCAGCCCGCGAGGTGATAGCTCGTCTTCGGGATGTCCTTCCTGCAATGAAGACCCGTCGCTATCGCTACCTTCCATGCCATGTGCCTTACACCTGTCACTACTCATTCTCTTGCCCCAGAGGAGAGCAAGACGAGGCCTTTGAGATGCTGTCAAGTACCTCCGAGCCCTGGAGGCAGCCTTTGACAGCATGGTGACGACCTCGTAGCTGCCCGCATGGACTCAGTTCATGGCTGTGCTGCTAACAGGAGGGAACTCCTACACACCGCTCCACCGCTGACCTTTATCTCATCCTCAGCTTCTCATTCGCCTACCATTCTCGCTACTGCACGTCGTCTGCCTACCACTGAGGAATTCAACCAGGCTATTGCACCCACTCCCGTTCACGCTGCACCACTTTTTGCACCCATTCCCATATGTGCTACTCCACCTATTCCGCCCACTCTTATTCAGGGTACTCCGCCTACGGCACCTGCTCCATCAGCGCAGCACAGCGTTCCTCGTCTAGAACCTATTAGCAAGGAGGAAGTTGATTCCCCAACGTCACTGCGTCTCACCCTCAGCAGGCCAAGGGAGATCCTCACCATCTCCGACTGAGTACGCGTAGACGCCATGCAATGTATCGACTTGTGTAATATGTTTATATGTACATAGGTTGTGAGAAGTAGCTTGTTTGCGCATCATGTAGGATCTGGAGGAGTGCACTAGTTTAAATAACATGTCAGGATTATGTACGCATATCCTGAGTGATGTAACGTATAATTATGCCCGCGTGTAAGATATGTAATAGTCCTTCTCCGCGCGCAATCGTGTGTTTCCAAAAATATCCTGGACTTTAAAAATGTTCTTTGTGTGTGATTTTATTTACTTTTGCGACTCTCTTTCTTATCTTACGAGTTCACAAAATATATCCCCAGAGTGAAAGATGTCTCGTCCTTGGACGCCCTCCATGCCAACTCAGCCAGAAGAAAATTATGGCACACCGCAGAACCACAATTTCACTCAGGGTCAGACAAGTCAACAGGACAGTGAAACAACTTTTACACAAGTTTGTCGTTTGTATGAACAGAGTCAGCAGCAACACCAGGAAATGATGAACCAATTCATCAATATGGGAAGTAACCGTGGTCAGTATCAATCGCAATCCAAATTATCTAAGTTACAAAAGACGCGTCCTCCAACATTTTCTCATACTGACAAGCCTCTTGAGGCCGATGACTGGCTTCGAAACATGGAGAGAAAATTAATTATCGCACAGTGTTCAGACCGTGAAAAAGTATTGTATGCACCACATTATCTCACTGGAGCAGCTGCATCATGGTGGGAAAACTTCCTGCACATGCACCCCAACGAAAATGAAATCACCTAGGAAAATTTCAAAGAAGGTTTTCGTGGGGCACATATTCCTAAGAGCGTCATGAAAATCAAGAAGAAAGAATTTGATGAACTCAAGCAAAGGGCCATGACAGTGTCAGAATACAACAGCCAATTCACTCTGCTGTCTCGCTACGCCAATGAAGAACGCATGACCGAGAGCAAGAAGATGGAAAAATTCTTGGAAGGCCTGGCACCCGCCCTTAAGTGCCAGCTAGTTGTGCATACCTTTCCAGATTTTAAATCACTGGTGTATAAGGCCATTACTCTGGAAAATGAGAGACATAGCCTGGAAGATTTCCGCAAATGCAAAAGGGACCAGTCTACTTTTGCTCGCAACCCCAGAAACAAGGCAGAAATTCAGAAGGGTAGAACACACAAAACCCCGACGGAAAATTCACGTCCAATCAAGAATTTCCATGCAAGAGATAAAGAGTTCACCTATCGCCCAGGCGTTACCTGTTATGCTTGTGGAGAAGAAGGGCACTATGCCAAGCAGTGCCCCAAGCCAAGGAGCTCAACCCCGAAGCTCAATAATGGTGGCAATAATTCAGCACCAAAGCGAAGCAATTTCAACCCCAACAACAACCACCAGAAAGGTCACTTGAACCACGTGACCCGAGAGGAAGCACAGAACACCCCAGATATCGTACTCGGTACGTACCCCGTCAACACAATACCTGCCATGGTTTTGTTTGATTCTGGAGCTTCTCACTCATTCATTTCGAAAAGTTTTGCTTTCCAAAATAATTTTTTGATGCTTCCCTTGGAAAAATCAATGATCATCAAGTCCCCTGGAATTAAGCAAGTGACCCAGAGTTACTGTCAAGGTGTGGTTATTGAATTTGAAGGATTGAAGTTTTACGCCAACCTTATTGTACTGGAAAGCAAAGGACTGGATGTCATCCTAGGAATGGATTGGTTAACCACCAACAAAGGTTTTATTGACTGCTTCAACCATACCGTGATTCTCACACACCATCATGGGAAGAAAATAAAAGTTTCAGCCAAAGAGAGACAAATACCTCGGCAACCTAGATTAAACAAGGTGGACATTTCTGAGCTGAACAAGGTTCCAGTAGTATGTGAATTCCCAGACGTATTTCCAGAAGAACTACCAGGCATGCCACCGGACCGAGAGATAGAATTCAGCATTGAGCTAGCACCCGGAACCGCTCCTATTTACAAGAAACCTTACAGAATGGCACCATCCAAATTGGTAGAGTTGAAGAAACAAATAAAAGAATTGTTGGAGAAAGGATACATACGAGCCAGCTCCTCACCTTGGGGTTCTCCAATTCTATTTGCCAAGAAGAAGGATGGGACAATGAGGTTGTGTATTGATTATCGAGCTCTCAACATGGTTACAATCAAGAACAAATACCCAATGCCCCGAATAAATGATTTATTCGATCAGCTCGCACAGGCCAAAGTCTTCTCAAAAATTGACTTGAGATCAGGATACCACCAATTAAAAGTACGAACAGAAGATATTCCCAAGACCGCCTTCACCTCCAGATATGGGCTGTATGAGTTCACAATGATGCCATTCGGGCTAACCAACGCCCCCGCATATTTTGTTCACCTCATGAACAAAGTATTTATGAAGTATATGGACAAGTTTGTTGTGGTATTCATCGATGATATTCTGATATATTCCAAAACACCAGAAGAGCACGCCGAACATCTCAGGATTGTACTCGGAGAACTCAGGAAACATCAACTGTACGCCAAATTCAGCAAATGTGAATTTTGGCTAAGGCAGGTGGGTTTTCTGGGCCACGTGCTAACCCAAGAAGGTATTGCAGTAGACCCGGAAAAAGTCAAGGCCGTACTTGGCTGGAAACCACCAGCTAACATAACGGACGTACGGAGTTTCTTGGGAATGGCAGGCTATTATCGGAGATTTATTGAAGGATTCTCCATTTTACAAAGCCCATGACACAATTGCTCAAGAAAGGCAAGAAGTTTGAATGGACAAAAGCATGTGAGAAAAGCTTCCAAGAGCTAAAAAGCAAATTAACAACGGCACCAGTACTAATGGTGCCAAATATACACAAGAATTTTGAGGTATATTGTGACGCATCCCGGAAAGGCCTCGGATGCGTATTGATGCAAGAAGGCAAGGTAGTTGCGTATGTCTCTAGACAACTACGCAAGCATGAGGAGAATTATCCCACTCATGACTTGGAATTAGCAGCGGTCATCCATGCACTCAAGGAATGGAGACACTTTCTACTTGGGAATCATTGTGAGATATACACAGACCATAAGAGTCTTAAGTATATTTTCACACAGCCAGAGTTAAATTTACGGCAACGACGCTGGTTAGAGTTGGTGAAGGATTATGATGTTGGAATCCACTATCATCCCGGAAAAGCAAATGTTGTGGCAGATGCACTTAGTCGAAATCCCAGCACGGACGACGACAGTATACCAAATCTGAGGCCAGAATTTCAGCAGGAATTTGCCCGACTCAATCTAATAATGGTTACCAAAGGCAGTGTGTCGAATATAGAAATATAGCCTACCCCGATGGAAAGGATCAAGGAAGCCCACCACGGACACCCCAGCATTGAGGGCATAAAAAGAAAAGTGAGTTTGGGAAGAGCCTCAGAATTCAACATAGATGAGCAAGGAATATTGTGGTAGGGAGAGAGGCTATGCGTACCAAATGTCAAGGACCTCAAACAGTAGATATTGACTGAAAGTCACACAGCTCTGTATTCAATCCATCCTGGAGGGACAAAAATGTACAAAGACCTTCAGGAAAATTTTTGGTGGCACGGTATGAAGACAGATATAGCCACGTTCATTGCATGTTGTGACTCTTGTCAACGTATCAAGGCCGAGCACCAGAAACCAGCCGGACTGTTAGAGCCAAATAAGATACCCGAGTGGAAATGGGACGAGATTGGAATGGACTTTATCGTTGGACTGCCACGGTCACGACACGGAAACGATGCCATATGGGTCATAACCGACAGATTAACCAAGGTGGCACATTTTATTCCGGTAAAGACAACTTACACCACTCAGAGACTGGCCAGACTTTATCTTGCCCGTATCGTCTGCCTGCATGGAGTCCCTAAGACTATCATCTCCGATAGAGGCACACAATTCGTCTCTATATTTTGGGATCACCTACAACAGGCACTGGGAACCCAACTAGCCTTCAGTATCGCATACCATCCCCAGACTGATGGGCAGACGGAATGCGTAAACCAAATCCTAGAAGACATGCTAAGAGCCAGTGTCCTCACCTACGGGAACAGTTGGGAAGAAAGTTTGCCATATGCAGAGTTCGCATACAACAATAGCTATCAAGCCAGCTTGCAAATGGCACCCTTTGAAGCTCTATATGGGAGAAGGTGTCGTACCCCGCTAAATTGGTCAGAGACCGGAGACAGCCATATCTTTGGCCCAGATATGCTCAAGGAGGCCGAGGAGAAAGTTAAGACAATTAGAGAACGACTCAAAATAGCTCAAAGTCGGCAAAAGAGTTATTACGACCGAAAGCATCGGGAAGTCAGTTTTGAACCCGGAGAATTGGTATACCTGAGAGTTTCTCCTATGAAGGGTCTGCAACGATTCAAGATTAAGGGGAAACTAGCACCAAGATTCATCGGACCATTTCATATAGTGGCCCGAAGAGGCACGGTAGCCTACCAGCTAGACCTACCCAGAGACTTATCCAGTATCCACAACGTGTTTCACATCTCGCAGTTGAGAAAATACGTGAGCAACCCAGAGAAGCAAGTTTCACATGAGAATATTGACGTGCAACCGGACCTCACTTACCGGGAGCACCCAATAAAAATATTAGAAGAGTCTGAGAGGAGGACCCGACAGAAAACCAGTAAGTTTTTCAGAGTTCAGTGGAGTAATCACACCGAGAATGAAGCAACCTGGGAGAGCGAGGATTTTCTTCGGACAGAGCACCCACACCTGTTTAAGGATCAGCTGAAATCTCGGGGACGAGATTTTTCCTAAGGGGATAGGTGCTGTGACACTCCAAAATTTTTGTGATTTTTGTTTTCAGAGAGAGCATTGCTCGGTTTGAAAGAAGGTCATTTAAACCCTTCCTAAAAACCATCTTCTAAGTTTACCTCTCAAAAATCTTTTTTTTCTTGGATTTAGTTTCTTTAAAAAAGAAAACCCTTTTGAGTTTTGGTCTTTCATTTGATTTTGATCCACTCTGGTTTACCATGCCTCCTATGGTAAAACTCCCCCAAAAACCCCTCCTCCCACTTTGGTACAACCCAAACATTTTGTCCAAACTAATAAAATCCATTTTTGGATTTTATTCCAATTATTTCTGCTCCCAAAATAATTCTGTCTTTTCTTTTGAGCCTAGGTGATTTGCAAAGCAAGTACCATAATGCTTTTGATTTTTGACCTCAACTCAACACCCCTGGATAGTCCTTTGTACCCACAACCAGAACCATCTTGATCCACTCTTCTTCTTTTCAAATATTTCAAATTTCACTCACTGCAAGTTTGGACCAGATTTGCCAAATTTGGTGAAATTCATATCTACACTTCTCCAAAAATTCCAACAAAATTCAGGCAACCTCTAGTTGCAATGAGAGACCACTCCACCAAAAATCAGCTCAAGGAAAAATCCCTGGATACCAGAATCATTTTGTCGAACACCTGGCATGCACTATTTTGTTCATATTCAGTAAATTCAGAAAGTTCAGTGTTGTTTCTCCGACAGAACTTCAGTCAAATGCCCACCGTGCGTTTGGCTCGATGCTCGCAGCCTGGCCTGCTTGTCCGGAGCTCCACACGCGCGCTTGGTGCCCTCCTGGCATCGGTGGCGCCCTGGCCCGCCTGCGCCGGCGTGCTTTGCGGCGGCCGAAACACCGTAACGGCCGACAGGGAGCAAAACGGCGGCACAACGCCGTTCGGCGCAGCCCAAACCTCCTGGTGGCTCCGCGTGGCCATGTCCTTGCCAGCGCATGCATGCAGCACCGTCGCCGTGGCTTGGCACGCGCAGAGCGTGTTCTCTACCGTCGACAGGCCGTGCGGCCGTTCCGTCGAGGGCAGGCCGTTAACCTCCCTCCCGTGCTGAGCTGGACCGTAAAATGGCACCACTACTCCACCTAGGCGATGCTCAAGCTCCTAAGCCGACCGTCCAGCCACAGAGCCACCGTAATCAACTCGCCGGACTTATCCGTTCACGGCAACCGACTCGGGCCGGCTATATATAGCACCCCCGAGCCTGCTCTCGCCCCCGCACGACTCCACCACCTCACTAGACCCTGCCTAGCCATTGGGAGAGCCTCGAGGGGCCCTTCTTCCCCGACTCCAGCCGCCCCGTTCCGCCTCGGCCTCCACCTCGATTCGCTCCGGTGAGGCCGTCTCCGACGCCCTAACTTCGTCAACAACCCTCTCGAGCAACTAGGAGACTAACCCCCACTCCTATTTGATCCCCGCAGCTCCCTCTGGCGAGATCCACGACTGCCCGAACCATCATCCGCCGGAGCAAGGGCCGCCGTCGACACAGTGCTCGCCGGCGACCACCACCACCACCCACAGACACGGAACGGTGCACTGATCTCGAAGGTAAACCCCGATCACCTTGCCTCGCCGTGGATCGCCGCCGGCGACCACCGCACCTCTCGGGCACCGTCGCGCTCTGTTTCTCCGTTTGAAATTTCAAACCCGACAGGTGGAGCCCGCCTGTCAGCCTCACAGCCGTTTCTTTTAAACAAAACATTATCCTGGACTTTTCCACAGAGCCCCCTGGAAACTTTCTGTTTCATTATAGATGGGTCCTTGGACCAAAACTCTTATAACTTTTAAACAGAAAATGATTTTTGATTGATTCCTTTTCTATCATCTTTATTTTTCTGTCTAGTTTTTTGTCATATTTATTCGAAAAATATTTGGAACACTTTTCTGTACAGTCACGGTATTTATGTTGCGTACGTATTTTTCTTATACCTTAGATACCGGAGGAGGTGACGGAGCAGCAAACTTCACACAGTTAAACTCCGACTACTCCGAACCAGGCAAGCATGTTTGAACTCTTGATATGATGAGTGTTGTTGCATGTTTGCATTTTACTATAGTCATGGCATGTTTATGAACATCACTTTGAATGTTATATTTCATGCACATAAGCGGAAAGTAAGTTTCGAAAAGCATTATGTTGTTGGATACATATTTGCATAGCCATGTGTCGGCATGAGGATGGGTAAGATGGCAGTGTTGTGACATGCCAGTCTTATGCCAGATTGTTGACTACCGTGTCATCGTGAAACAAATCACATTTCCATTCATTCCTTCCTATACTGTCACATGTTTTCCGAAAGGAATATGGCATGGTAAGTTGCAAATCGTTTTCCTAGTACACACCAAATAGAGAGGCCGGGATGAGGGTTCCATGGCCCTGGATTAAAGCCCGTCATCCGGTCAGGGGGCATGGGTGTTTCCGGTTGGGACCGAGAGGGGGGCACCCCTTAGAGCGCGCGTATAGAAATTTGATCCCATGCTATTCGAGGTTGTGGCCTCCCCGTCTCAAAGTTTTTCTTGGACGTTGTCCAGGGTGATTCCTGGCATCGTGAGGTGAAACGGGTGTGTACTAGTTAAATGTGTTTCTACTGAAATACCGTAAACGGAACTAGTCCTTCGTGACTACGGAAATCCGTTGGCTGTGGTCAGTTCATCCAAACTCTGTAGAGTCTCAAATCTTTCAATTACCTGGTACTTTGTTCAAGTACTATATTCATCTTATCTTGTCAGGTATCAGCCTCAGGGCCAAAACTCCGGTGGGATTTATGTGTGATAAACACGGTTAAAAGATTATTCTTGTGGATGGACTAATCTTGTTATTTACATTTATTACAAGCCCTGTCTGCGATGTCGCTCAGACGTCCGACGGTGGCATACCTATTATTTACTTTTGTTATAGGCCCTGTCTGTGATGTCGCTCAGACGTCCGACGATGGCATATCTGTTATTTACATTTGTTGCAAGCCCTGTCTGCGATGTCGCTCAGACGTCCGAGTGTGGCATTTCTTTTAAAGCCCTTTATGTGATGTCGCTCAGACGTTCGACTGTGGCATTTCTTTTAAAGCCCTTTATGTGATGTCACTCAGACGTCCGATTGTGGCATTTTGTTTAAGCCCTTTACGTGGTGTCGCTAAGACGCCCGACTGCGGCATTTCTTTTAAGCCCTTTATGTGGTGTCGCTTAGACGCCCGACTGCGGCATGCATTTTATTTATTTACCTATCGAGGCATTGCTCCAGACGCCCGACTGTGGTTTTCAGTTATTTATTTTATTTATCAAGTCCTGCAATATTATCGTTGTTATATGAGCATCATCCTTATTCATGACGCATTCATGCATTCATTGATTATATCTTTTGTCCGAACTGTCTTGTGAGTAGTTTCAAAGTACTCACCTGGCTTGTTGATTTGGCCAGATGTTGATGAAGGCGACCTCATGGATGAAGAGTTTGATAGCGAGTCCGATGCCTAGAGGAGTCCCAGTCAGTCCCGTGCGATCCTGTTTTGGTCATTGTATTATCCGCTTCCGCAACCCCCGAATAAATTCATCGAGCCTCCCCCGACGCTCGATGAGCTGCCAGTTAGGAGTCAAGTTATCCACCACTTTTTCCTTGAGCTAGTAGCATGCCACCACACCCCTGTGTCATAACCGCCCATATGTAAGATATTGGCGAGTTTGTAATAAATTGTTGAGCAGCCTCAGCTCAACCCTGTAATACATTTGATGCTACTGGTTCTCTGTTTATCAAGCATTTGTCTACCAGAAAGGATGAATTTTTCCTATACTGGGATTTAAAGATCGATTTTCTCAATATTTATTTATTAAAAAAGTCGGTCGTGACATATATGGCATTTTTTATTCCAGTCGTAACGTTTTCACTGTGAGGTGGGGCCGCAGTTGAGCAAACCCACCCCACCCACCGGGCGTCAGCCGAGTTCAGAATTAGAAGAGAGAAACGAGGGAGGAGAGCTAGCTATAGCACGGACGCTGTTGTCAGATGGGACTCGTGTTTATAGAATAGGAGTACTGAGCACTCGTGCCTCTTTTTTTTTGAGGGAAAAATTAGTCTTATGTCTAGTACCACTAGTTGGGTGCATGCAACCTATAGCTGTCATCACTTTAGGTCTCCTTTTCAAACCGCGGCTACGCTTCACAGTACATATTTTTTCACGCATTTATCCTCCTATATGTACTCCTAGGCTATTTCCACGTGCTCCCATTCGCCGACATGTGGGACATAGAGCATCTGGGTCGTAGTGCATGCACGACTCGGAGCATATGCCGGGGTACTTTACATTTCAGACCTCACGAATTACATGCAAACCCCCCGCGGAAGAATAAATAAATCAATGAATTACTACATGAAACCAGATTATTTTCGTGGAAACCGGAGCACGTTCATTAAATTTTGGACATAACACGTTTATAAAAAATGACCGGACCTAAACAAGTCTAAGGGCCTTGTCGGTGTCAAAACCGGCGGATCTCGGGTAGGGGGTCCTGAACTGTGCGTCTAGGTGGATGGTAACAGGAGACAAGGGACACATTTTTTTTTACCCAGGTTCGGGACCTCTCGGTGGAGGTAAAACCCTACTCCTGCTTGATTAATATTGATGATATGGGTAGTACAAGAGTTGATCTACCACGAGATCAGAGAGGCTAAACCCTAGAATCTAGCCTATGGTATGATTGTTGTTCGTCCTACAGACTAAAACTCTCCGGTTTATATAGACACCGGAGAGGGCTAGGGTTAAACAGAGTCGTTACAACGGGAGGAGATCTTCATATCGTATCACCAAGCTTGCCTTCCACACCAAGGGAAGTCCCTATCCGGACACGGGACGAAGTCTTCAATCTTGTATCTTCATAGTCCGGAAGTCCGGCCAAAGGTCATAGTCCGGCCATCCGGAGACCCCCTAATCCAGGACTCCCTCGGTAGCCCCAGAACCAGGCTTCAATGACGATGAGTCCGGCGCACAAATTGTCTTCGACATTGCAAGGCGGGTTCTTCTCCAGCTCCATATACTTGTAGAATAGTGTCCGGCTTCTGATAAATGCTGCGCTCCTTGGCTTCCACGTCCAATAAAGGCCATCTTCCACGTGTCGAACGAATGCGAAAAGCCAGGGTATTTTTACATCCCCCCTAGCTGCTCAAATAAGCTGCCTATATAAAAAGAGAAGAGGATCTAGATCCGAACCACACTCCCCTTCGCAAGGTTTCATCGAAGCGCTTCTGACCAGAAAATCCATTCCATCATGGACAGCCGACGCGGCTCCTCTTCTCGCGCTCCCGGCCCCAAGCCTGGGGATTGGGAGAGATGCTCCGTCCCGCATAGCAAGCTAGTAGTGCTTCAATCCGAGGGGCTACTCCCCCCGGCATATATGGTCCCAGTTCGATCCGGGATTGCCACCCATGGCGGCGGAGAGCAGACGGAGAGCGTCCCCAATCCCTCTCAAGGAGAGAGGGTGTGCCTAGTACCTTATTTAATAAGGGGACTCGGATTTCCAATTCATCTGTTTCTCCGAGGTCTACTGGAGTTCTACGGCCTCCAGCTACACAGCCTCACACCTGCCTCCATACTGCACGTTGTGGGCTTTGTGGCCCTCTGCGAGCTATTCTTGGGCGTCGAGGCCCATTTCGCACTGTGGAAGAGGTTGTTCTGCCTTGTGCCCCGCTCTCAGGAGGGGTCAATTTATCAAGTGGGCGGAGCCGAACTATGGCGCATCGCCGGGACCGGATACCTATCCGGTACCCCTAAGAAGGCGTCCGAGGACTGGCCTTCAGAATGGTTTTATATGGATGACGTCCCCCTGCCGGACCCTGTGCGGATCGGCCTCCATGAGTTTAACAACACTCCGTTAAAGAAACGGCTGAGCTGGCGCCCACGGAATCCTCAAAGGGAAACTGACAGGGACGTCCTTTACCTGATGAGCTGGATAAGATTGTTGGCTCATTCCGGATTGACCATGATCGAGGTCATGGCCACATGCATTATGCGGGGGGTGCAGCCGCTTCAGTACAGAGGCCACCCCATGTGGGATTTCAACGGGGAGGACGACGCCACCCGATGCGGTCGCAAGGGACCAGATTCGGTGCCACTCTAACGATGATCTTATCCACTTTGTACAAGGGAGAAGAAGAGGAATTCATCCGTGTCAACCCACGGGGCGGATTCTCCATGTATAACCCTCCGAGCTAGGTAAGCGAACACTTTCACTTATCTACCCGCTTTCGAAATTCTCATAATTGAGTACTTAGTCTGGCGATGTTAACGCATGAGATACGCCAGACAGTGAAGGAGATCAACAGCCCTCCCCCACAGCCCGAGGACCTAGAACGGTCCCTCAATCCGAATTCCCAAGAGGACCCAGACTTATGTGTGGAGTTAATTGATGGGGTGTTTGATCAATTGAGTAAGGACAACACCTTAGTGTCCATTACGACCGATTATCCCGGACTACTTCCAGCCTCAAAGGTAACCGAGACCGAAGTCCCTGTACTTTGAAGGAGATCCATCCATGCCTTATTTTGAATGTTGTAAACCAATAGTATTTCGTTTTGCAGGGGAAATCCTTGAGGCAGAGTGCCGAGCCCGCGGTGGGCAGCCAACAAGGGCCGCTGCAGCCAGGCGGGCCAAAAAGAAGTGCGGACCAGATTGAGACTCCGGTGCAACGGTACGGCATGCAAATTTAATGCCTAGGGTTTATGCCCTCAAGTGATGCTAATGCTCATGCTCTCCTTAGGAAGAAGAGAGCCCGCTGGACTATATCCACCGGCCAGACTTCAAGGCCGGGTCCTGAAGTGAAGGCGGACACGGGGCGCGCGTCGGGCGTTCCTCCGACAGAGGATGCAGACGGGCTATCTGCCACCAATTTAGAGGTGGAGAGTGCCATGAACCATAGGCATCGCCGGACTGTTCTTCAGCACGCATTTCCCCCAGAGGCATTGAACGCCTTTAATAAGGGAGATGCGTACCTCCGTGCCGCTCAAAATGGTCTAGCCAGAGCCACAGAGCAGTATGTAAAAGACATACGGGTGAGTAAATCTGATGGTTATATATGTCAGTAGCCCCCGAGACTTGAAATAGTTAAGATAACTGTTTTAAGGATCATATGTTATGCAGGGTCTTACAAAGAAGAACATGCAACTGTCTCAGGAGCTGGCAGAGTGCAAGGCCCAACTCAAGGCTGCACTGGCCGCTTCAGCTATTGCCAAGGGGACCACCTTAGGTAATATATGCTCCGAAAAATAATTCTGTTGTAAAGTGCGGCATGTGTGCAATTCTAATGATAACAGTGGAGATGGGGCTGGAGTAAATCCGGACAAGCAACAACTCCTACGCCAACTAAAGGCTGGTGAGAGCATGCTGACAAGGGTGAGGCAAGAGAAGAACAAACTTCAAGACGCAAATACCCAGCTGGGCGAGGAACTAAGGGATGTTCGTATTCAGCTGTCTGCTTCCCTAAAGGAGAATCGGCCACTTCGACGTGGCATTTTTAGTAAGTTCTTGAACGAATTCTCGAAAAAAAATCAGCGAGGATGTCGATTGACAGAGCTATGTCTGTAGGTCTGCTGACAGGTCGTCCTGTGGAGGAAATGCCCGGTTCAACGGGGGACCTTCTTCCCGAGCTGTTGCAAGTGCACGAACGAGTTCGCCAAGCAATGCAGGGCGTCGTCCAGGCTATGTGGCCATCCCTCTCCGTGCCCGAAGGCCTTGGGGAGCTTGCAAAGAAGCTGGAGGGAGTGCGGCAACAATTCCGGTTGTGGAAGATATCGGCCTGTCGTCAAGGTGCCAGGGAGGCCTGGGCCATGGTGAAGACTCGGTACACGAAGGCTGACCCGAACCACATGGCCAAAGTTGGCCCTATGGGTCCTGACGGAAAGGAGATCCCTATCAGTTTAGTATATGGCCAGGTAGAGCTGGCTGCAAAGTATTCTCAACAGGACTATAAATTAGACCGCCTGTTGGATGGTATTGAAGAAGAATATACCGAGTCGGATTGACTCTATAATTTAAAATGACATGAAAAATGCCTTCTAGCCGGATTGTAGATCGTTTGTCATTGCAGACCTTTTCGCTTCGACCTCTGGACCCTATAGTCCGGAGTGTGTCCGAATACCCTCTTGATTATGTAAGAACCGGGGCATGCATGGAGACAAGGCGTAGGGGTCATAATTGCTTTAGCTGACAAGTGTCCAACTAGTTACGTTATATTACATGGTTAGTAAGAAACATCTTCCAGGGAGAATAGTTCCGTTAGGGGTTCCTTTCCCTGGGAGGCATGCCCTAAAGTGCATGTCCGAACTGCTAAAAAGAGCAGAAAAGCATCTGGGAGTAGATAAATAAACAAGAAAAATCATCTTTTAGTTCACCGACCGAATATTCCCTTAAGAACGCTAGCTTTCGGCTTCACCCAGTCTGAGGTACACATCTGGCTGACCCGGCAGTAACAATCGCAGAGGTGCTCCCTTTACCACCTAGCCGAACGAACGGGAACGTAGGGGTAAGCACAGGAGCCAGGCAACCCAGCTTGGCCAAAACTTAAGTCATATCGATGCATATAATGGTGTATAAAAGGTTCATGCGGAAGTGTCACACATGTTTTGGGCATGAGGCCCATTTATATAAACTTCTGATAAAGAAGCCCCCAGGTATGATGAGCGCGGGTGGCGCGTCAAGTATGTGCGACAATGCACAAGCAAGCCCCTAAGGGCTTGGGAGAAGAGAGAAAAAAAAGGTAGGGAGAAGGAGAGAAATGCCAGACAGCTAATGTGAAAAAATAAAAAAGGGGCAGAGGAAGGAGACGAACACGGAGTCCGGCGCTAGGCGTAGAATCTTCATAGGCGTGCTGCGTTCCATGGGTTCAGCTCGAGTCGGTTGTCCGATGCGTTTCGCAGACGGTATGCTCCACCAGTCAGTACTTGGTCGATTATGAAGGGACCCTCCCATTTGGGCTTTAGTTTGTCCTTTTTCCTGTCCGACAGGCATAGGACTAGTTCGCCAATGTTATAAGTTTTGGCCCGTACTTCTCTGCTTTGATATCTTCGAGCCTGCTGTTGATAGAATGCGGAACAGGCTTTTGCCACGTCGCGCTCCTCCTCCAATGCGTCCAAGCTGTCCTGTCGATCGAGCTTGGCTTCTCTTTCTTCGTACATGAGCACGCGAGGTGAGTCATGAATTATGTCGCAGGGCAGGACTGCCTCTGCGCCGTATACCATAAAAAATGGTGTGAATCCGGTAGTGCGATTCAGCGTGGTCCGCAGCCCCCAGAGTACGGAGTCAAGCTCCTCTACCCAGTGCGTGTTAGATTCCTTGAGGGATCGCACTAGTCTGGGTTTGATGCCGCTCATGATGAGACCGTTGGCTCGCTCGACTTGACCGTTAGTTTGTGGGTGATAGACTGAAGCGTAGTCGAGCTTGATGCCCATGTTTTTGCACCAGAGTTTAACTTCATCGGCCATGAAGTTTGTGCCGTTGTCAGTTATGATGCTGTGGGGGACGCCATAACAGTGTACAACCCCGGATATGAAGTCTATCACCGGTCCGGATTCGGCCGTCTTTACAGGCTTGGCCTCTATCCATTTGGTGAATTTGTCCACTGCCGGTGTCAAAACCGGCAGATCTCGGGTAGGGGGTCCCGAACTGTGCGTCTAGGAGGATGGTAATAGGAGACAAGGGACACGATGTTTTACCCAGGTTCGGGCCCTCTTCATGGAGGTAAAACCCTACGTCCTGCTCGATTAATATTGATGATGTGTGTTACAAGAGTGGATCTACCACGAGATCAAGGAGGCTAAACCCTAGAAGCTAGCCTATGGTATGATTGTTGTTCGTCCTATGGACTAAAGCCATCCGGTTTATATAGACACCGGAGAGGGCTAGGGTTACACAGAGTCGGTTACAATGGTAGGAGATCTACATATCCGTATCGCCAAGCTTGCCTTCCACGCCAAGGAAAGTCCCATCCGGACACGGGACGAAGTCTTCAATCTTGTATCTTCATAGTCTTGGAGTCCGGCCGATGATGATAGTTCGGCTATCCGGACACCCCCTAGTCCGGAACACCCTCAGTAGCCCCTGAACCAGGCTTCAATGACAACGAGTCCGGAGCGCATGTTGTCTTCGGCATTGCAAGGCGGGTTCTTCCTCCGAATAATTTATAGAAGATTGTGAACACCAGGATAGTGTCCGACTCTGCAAAAATAAATTCCACGCACCACCGTAGAGAGAATAATATTACACAAGCTCAATCTGCTGACGTATTTTGCGGCGTGATGTCACACCACTACCAAGACTTTACTAGAATCGTTTTTATTGTACCACCTCAGTGCGTTTAGCGAAGCGGTTTCCTTGGCACGTCTTGTCGAAGCAGAGATCGTGTTCCCCTTATTCCGGGATTCCCATCAATACGGACGTGGGTAACCCAACCGCGCCATTGATTGCGGCGCTTGGGAGATAAGCGAGTTTTACCAGGCCGGTGGGGACACATGTTTTTGTCTGCCCATATAAGGGGATACAGATCCAACCCTTTTACCCGCGCCTTCTTCCTCCTTGGCTTATCCATCTCCGCGAACTCGAGCTCCAGCGCCCAAGTACGCACTTCTCACCTCAACCTTCTCCAACTATGTCCGGAGCGGGAGGCAAGTGGATGGCCTCCTCCGTCACGGAGGGGTAGATCCAGAAGCTGCGCAACGCCGGATATTTGTCCAGCGACATCGCGCACCGGCTCCCCGACGAGGGAGAGCTCATCCCCATCCCCAGGCCCAATGAGAGGGTAATATTTCTTCCCCATTTCCTCCGTGGACTGGGCTTCCCACTCCATCCCTTTGTCCGGGGGCTCATGTTCTACTACGGCCTGGATTTCCACGATCTGGCCCCGAATTTCATCCTCAACATCTCGGCATTTATCATTGTGTGTGAGGCCTTCCTCTGCATCCAGCCCCACTTCGGCTTGTGGCTTAAGACCTTTAGTGTCAAGCCGAAGGTTGTGAAGGGTAGCCAAGCGGAGTGCGGAGGCGCCATGGTGGGCAGGATGTCCAACGTTACTTGGCTTGAGGGCACTTTCGTGGAAACCATCAAGGGGTGGTAATCGGGGTGGTTCTACATCACCGAGCCGCGTGACCCTGAATGGGCAGCGGCCCCCAAATTCAGATCTGGCATCCCCACACGGCTCACCTCCTGGAAAGAGAGCGGCCGGACTTGGGGTGATTCAGAGGAGCTGACAGGACTCCAAGCCTGCGTCCAAAAGCTGGTGGACAAGAAGCTCAAGCTTGTCAACGTGGTCCAGGTCGTGCTCATCCGCCGGATCCTCCCGTGCCAACGACGGGGCTTCAACATGTGGGAGTTCGATCCGGCACAGCACCAGACTTTGAGCGGGCTCTTTGACACTACGTACAAAGATGTCTGGAAGGTGCTGTTTAAGGGTGTCGAAGCTCCCGCATCCGCTACCGAAGATCGCGGATTCAGCTCGCAGCGTCCGGCTGACGAGGTAAGCGATTTTTTCCTTTACGGGATGCTTATTTTCCATAGTTTGACTCTATGCGGGATCTAAACTCCCTTTCCTTTGACAGGACTGGCTGGCGAAGGCCGAGCGGACTATCTGTCCGGCCCCATTGCCAGAGGACCCAGCGGACGCCCACCTAACGGGGCTGCTGGCTCCGGCACCCCACGTGGTGCCGGAGAAGAAGGCCAAGAAGAAGGCTACGGGGACTCGAAAGAGTTCCCGTTTTCAGGTGCTATCGGATGACGACTCTGAGGCCGATTCCTCTCACCAAGGTGAGGAGGAGAAGAAGAAAGCCTCTCCCCCAACGGGGGGAGAGAAGAAAAGGAAGGCCTCCTCAACGAGGGAGGCGAAGGGTCCAAGAAGGGAAAAACTCTTCCCCCAGACTGCTCTGCCAACGCCAGTGATGACGACGAGGACTGGCCTCCAAGGGCCAAGCCCCTGGCGAGATCGTGAGTATCCGGACTCCCGAATAACTTCATGGTTTTTCTTTTTTGCCGCACAATGTCTTTCTAATGCCGCATACAACCCTGCAGTCCACCCAAGGACGATCTTCCCGCTTCGTCGAGCGGGTCCTTAGGTGCGTCGGATATGGATTCTCTTCCGACCGCCTCCACCCCCCGTGACATGGACGATGCCGAGGTGGGATCCTAGGAAGGGACCCGCCAGGAGGAGGAGGCCCCGGAGGTGTCGCAGGACAACCTCCCGGACTTTGCACCGGACTCGGCTCCGGATCCCATAGTGGCTCCGGAGTCCAGCGGGCAGCCCCTTCGTAAGAAGGGCAAGACCGTGATGCCCACAGCCTCCGTCCAACCAGAGGCGCCAGATAGCTTGCTGGAGGCGCTTAATGGCGCCTCCATCGAAGAGGAACACCGCACTATTATGAGTGCGGTGATTCAGAAGGTGCAGCTCGCCAAGAGCGGGCTGACCAAAGCCTGCAGCAGCCTTCTAACAGGCTTTGAGGTAAGAATTTTGATATATGTAAAATAGTACCGCATAGATAGTAGCCCCTGATGCTCGGTTCGGTGTTCGGAAAGAAAAGCCGGATTGAGGATCTTAAGAAGATATACGCAGGAGTCATACAAAATATGTCAATATGGGATTGCAGGCTGCGCTTCTGACCTCTGCCGCACTGACTGCGGAGGTCAATACTTTGAAGGAAAGCCTTGAGCGGTCCGAGAACGAGCTCGGCCGTGCCAAGAAGCAGCTCGAGGACAAGGAAGGTGAGTAACACCTTATTAAAATTGTACCTTACAGAATAGGATTTTGGTTGCAAATAGAATGACAAGGATAACATGGGTATTGCAGGGACCACTAACAAGGTGGCGACCCTGAAAGAGGCGGTGGCCGCGGCCGAATGCAATGCGGCCGCGGAACACACCGAGCGAGAGAAGCAGGAGGCGCGGGTGGCGGAGGTACAACAAGAGCTCCAGGATCTCGTGAAAAAACATGAGAGCCTGGAGCGTGACTCGAAGACTCGAGAGTCTGAGCTTGCAACGGCTCTTGAGAGTGCCAAAGCCGCGAAGGCCAAAGGCTACAAGGCCCTCCAGGAAATCGAGGCGTTGAAGAAAATAGCAGCGGGTAAGGCATTTTTCGTGCAAAGTAAGCATGTGAGTGTTAATTACCTGTTGCTTACCCGAATTCGGAGCTCTCCAGGAGCGTTCGCAGATCTTCCTTGCAGCGTGTCTGATGCTGCCGCGTTCTACCGGGCCGAGGAGGGGAGCTCGACGGAGAAGGTCTTCTGGTCTCAGTATGCTGAGGCCGGACATCCGGTGCCCCTTAGCGACCAGCTAAAGCAGCTGGTCGAGCTCCACAAGGCGGCCGAACAGGCCATGAAGGGCCTCATAGTTCGGCTGTGGCCTAAGGAGGCCATGCCTGGGAGCTACTTCGGCCTGGTGCGGCGGCTGGTGGATGTGTGCCCGTGGGTTGAAGTCATCAAGCACTCCGCCTGTATTGAAGGCGCCCGTCGGGCCCTTGCCCGTGCAAAGGTGCACTGGGGCAAGATGGATGCCCAGAAGCTCGTGACGGACCCGCCACCACAGGGCAAGGAGCATCGCACACCCGAGATGTATTATAAGAGTGTGCTGAAGGGCGCCCGCACTATTGCGGGTGAGTGCTCCAAAGATGTAATATTTGAGTAGACTCGCATTTTGTTATCCTGTGCGCTGAAAACTTAGTTCATTTGTGCTAAGCAACACATTTTAATTTAAAATATTACCTTCTGTGCGGCTGTTTATCAAATTTGAGAGATGGCAAGTCGTCGGCTTCAGCCCCCATGCCACGAGTGCTGGGGTGTTCGGGATAAATTTGAGCACTCTTGTTCCCATATTTGGGTCCATCTAGGGTGGCGCTCAACACAGCGAACAAGGCAACCAGACTTATAATGCTTGAACACTCTCACTTAGCCATAGAATTCTATAATTTTAAATTTCGGCGAAGCCCCTAGTCTTCGGAAGGCCGAATTTGGGGCGCTATCCACGCCTGGGCCGGACTAAGTCGGCTCCTCGCTCTAAGCGGCATAAGTCTTTAAAGACTCGCAAAAAACCTCTCGAACAGCGACCAACTCTCGCCTCATCATGTCGGTCAGTTTTAGCTTTCTCCACTGAGGCGTTAACCCAGCTCAACCGGGGCGCAATCGCAGTTGTTCTCCCAGTGCTACCTTAGCCGATACAACGGAACGTAAGGTACCAAAACATGGGAGCCGGGCAAACCCAACTATTGACCAAAGACATGATTCGGAGCCGATGCATATAATGCTATAAGTTTGGGGTGCCGCACTTGTGAAAGTGTTCGGACTTATCACACCATGATGCGGGAAATGTAAGCCCCTGGTGTATTTAGCCGTACCAAAATGTACGGATGCAACATGTCATAGATGAACATATGTATAAGAAAGAAATGCAATTGGAAGCAAAAAGGTGCTGCATTACTTTATTCAAGAAAAACTGTTGTAAGTGCAAAACGATACAAATGGTGCGATAAGCAAGGGATGGGACTGTTAAACATGTCCCCCTCCAGGGGTAGGCTGCGGAATGGTGCGTAAAACAGATTTAATGCTCATAATGGAGACCACCTGGATATTCGTTGTAGCCTTTCTTCTTCCCTGGCTGTTGCATCGTGAGTTTGGCAGGTCTACTGCCGGACAGGGCCTCTGACGAATGGAGTCCTGTGGGTAAAAATAAAAAGGAAAAGGAAAAAAAAGAAAGACACACTTGAGAGCCCCTGGTGTGGTTGAGCCGCAGTCTGGGCCTATCATGGTCGCGCCCCTCTCCCCATGCCCATGGTATCTTCAGAGCTTAATGGTGTACGTGAAGGACCTGTCTTGACGTTTTATAGGGGCTGGGGTTGGGGCCGCACTGCTACGCGTGCTTGGAACGTGCCAGGTGGTCTTGTTACAGGTTACTCCGGGCGCGCTTAGCTGTGTCCGGCCGCTTAACGGCCGGACTCGAGAATTGCCTTAAGAGGCTGCATTGTACTTCTGCCGCGAGAGCCGCTGTATGTTCCTCCGTGCAGAGAGAATGTTCAGTGTTTCCGTTGACCGTGATGACTCCTCGAGGGCCTGGCATCTTGAGCTTGAGGTATGCCTAGTGCGGCACCGCCTTGAACTTTGCAAACACGGTACGTCCGAGCAGGGCATGATAGCCGCTACGGAACGGAACTATGTCGAAGATTAACTCCTCGCTTCGGAAGTTATCCGGGGATCCGAAGACCACTTCTAGTGTAACTAAGCCTGTACAATTGGCTTCTACACCTGGTATGACGCCTTTAAAGGTCGTCTTGGTAGGTTTAATCCTTGAGGGGTCTATGCCCATTTTGCACACTGTATCCTGATAAAGAAGGTTCAGGATGCTGCCACCGTCCATCAGGACTCTGGTGAGGTGAAATCCATCGACGATTGGGTCTAAGACCAATGCGGCAAATCCGCCGTGGCGGATGCTGGTGGGGTGGTCCCTTCGGTCAAAAGTGATCGGGCAGGAGGACCATGGATTGAACTTCGGGGCAACTGGCTCCATCGCGTATACATCCCTGAGTGCACGCTTCCGCTCCCTTTTGGGTATGTGCGTTGCGTATATCATGTTCACCGTCCGCACCTGTGGGGGAAAACCCTTCTGTCCTCTATTGTTCGGCGGTCGGGTCTCTTCCTCGTCATCACTATGCAGCCCCTTGTCATTGTTTTCGGCAATTAACTTGCCTGCCTGCTTGAATACCCAACAGTCCCTGTTGGTGTGGTTAGCTGGCTTTTCGGGGGTGCCGTGTATCTGGCACAAGCGGTCGAGTATTCGGTCCAAATTGGACGGACCCGGGGTAGTTCTTTTGAATGGCTTTTTCCGCCGACCGAGTTTAGAGCCTCTGAATCCGGCATTGACTGCCGTATCCTCACTATTGTCACCGTTAATGCGGCGTTTGTTTTTGTTATGACGTGACCTGCCATTACGGTCCTTGATATCTGGACTGCCAGAATTTTTGCTGAGGTTGTTGCTGCGTGCTAGCCAGCTGTCCTCACCCGCACAGAAGCGGGTCATGAGTGATGTGAGGGCTGCCATGGATTTCGGCTTTTCCTGTCCCAGGTGCGGGCAAGCCACTCATCGCGGATATTATGCTTGAAGGCCGCGAGGGCCTCCGCATCCGGACAGTCGATGATTTGGTTTTTCTTGGTTAAGAATCGTGTCCAGAATTGTCTGGCCGATTCGTCTGGCTGCTGAATTATGTGGCTTAGGTCATCAGCGTCTGGTGGTCGCACATACGTGCCTTGGAAGTTATCGAGGAATGCGGCTTCCAGGTCTTCCCAACACCCAATTGACTCTGCTGGCAAGCTGTTAAGCCAATGTCGGGCTAGTCCTTTAAGCTTGAGGGGGAGATATTTGATGGCGTGAAGATCGTCACCGCAGGCCATGTGGATGTGAAGGAGATAGTCTTCGATCCAAACCGTGGGGTCTGTTGTGCCATCGTAAGATTCAATATTCACTGTTTTAAACCCTTCGGGGATTTGATGATCCATTACTTCATCTGTGAAGCATAGTGGGTGTGCGGCGCCTCTGTACTAGGCGATATCACGACGGAGCTCAAAAGAGCTTTGTCTGTTTTGTTCGGCCCGGCCGGACTTACTGTGTCCGGCGTGACGGTTGTCGTCATGTATCATGGGGCGCCCACGCGATCCATAGATCGATCTTGATTATCTTGCCCTATCCTCCAATATATCTCGCAAGTCCGGAGCGTTCCCCTGTGGCCTTGTGCTTTTCGAGCGATTCCGGGGTACGGGTCTAGTGAAGGGCCTAGAGGCCTCTCTGTCGCGACCACAGGGTGGTCGATCAGCCGTATTGTCTCCTGGTGATGCGGGTTCATATGCCTCCTCCTCTAATCGGGGGAGCAGCTTGTGTTTAGGGTAGCTTTTGGAGGGGCGTTCGAGCTCATGCTCTTCGGCCGCGAGGACTTCAGTCCATCTGTCGGCTAGCAGATCTTGATTAGCTCTAAGCTGTTGCTGCTTTTTCTTGAGGCTGTTCGCCGTGGCCATAAGCCTGCATTTAAAATGCTCTTGTTCGACGGGATCCTCAAGCACGACGAATTCATCGTCGTCGAGGCTTGCCTCGTCTCCGGAGGGAGGCATATAATCCTCTACCTCTTCTTTTGCCGCTCTCTCATGAGGGCTGGCGTCTCCGTCCTCCTGCACTGGATCTTGCTGGAGTGGGTTGTCTTCGGCACTGTCCGGTGTATTATTATCTCCGGTGCCAGAATCTTCATTCTTGCTGTGGCGGGATTTAGAGCGGCGCCGCTGACGCCGGCGCTTGGGCTGTTTCTTGGAGGGGTCATCCTCCGCTGTTCCTTCGCCATTCCCATCCTTTGGGATATCCACCATGTATATGTCATATGATGAGGTGGCTTTCCCGTGCCCGGTGGGCGCTGGTTCTTGGTCGTCTTCGGCATCGTCGTCCATACCGTCGATGTCTTCGGAGTCGTAGTCTAGCATGTCGGTTAGATCGTCGACAGTGGCTACCAAGTGGGTGGTGGGTGGGCTTTGAATTTCTTCGTCGTCCGCATCCCAACCGTCCTGACCGCAGTCCGACCAGGGCTCTCCTGATAACGAGAGATACTTTTGCGAACTTAAGATGTCGCCGAAAGGTGAGTGTTGAAAGATGTCCGCCGCGGTGAACTCCATGATTGGCGCCCAATCTGGTTCGATTGGAGGGGGCGCGGGAGGTTCGGAGTCCGACAAGGAGTCCGGTGCCTCGGAGTCACGAGCTTCATGAGGGACAAGGTCAGTGTTCGGCTCTATCGCCGTAGAGGTTGCAGCCCCCGAGGCGGTGTCTAGCCACCCGTCCTCGACCTGCACAACCGGCTCCAAATTGAAGATCGGAGCGGGTTCGAGTGCGGCCTCTAGAGTACTGTCCGGCTGCAGAGCTAAATCATGCTCGCCGTGACAGTGTGGCACGCTCGGCTGTGGCTCGAATCCATCGAGGATCAAGTCCCCGCGGATGTCAGCCGTGAAGTTCAAACTTCCAAATCTGACCTGACGGCCAGGGGCATAGCTTTCGATCTGCTCCAGATGGCCAAGCGAATTGGCCCGCAGTGCAAAGCCGCCGAATACGAAGATCTGTCCGGGGAGAAAAGTCTCACCCTAGACCGCGTTGTTGTTGTTGATGATCGAAGGAGCCATCGGGCCTATCGGTGACGACACAGAGGAACTCTCAATGAAAGCACCAATGTCGGTGTCAAAACCGGCGGATCTCGGGTAGGGGGTCCCGAACTGTGTGTCTAGGCGGATGGTAACAGGAGACAAGGGACACGGTGTTTTACCCAGGTTCGGGCCCTCTTGATGGAGGTAAAACCCTACATCCTGCTTGATTAATATTGATGATGTGTGTTACAAGAGTGGATCTATCACGAGATCAAGGAGGCTAAACCCTAGAAGCTAGCCTATGGTATGATTGTTGTTCGTCCTATGGACTAAAGCCATCCGGTTTATATAGACACCGGAGAGGGCTAGGGTTACACAGAGTCGGTTACAATGGTAGGAGATCTACATATCCGTATCGCCAAGCTTGCCTTCCACGCCAAGGAAAGTCCCATCCGGACATGGGACGAAGTCTTCAATCTTGTATCTTCATAGTCTTGGAGTCCGGCCGATGATGATAGTTCGGCTATCCAGACACCCCTAGTCCGGAACTCCCTCGTCCACCATGACCAGTAGATATTTTTACTTGTGGGTTCCTCCTTTAAGGGGTCCAACCATGTCAAGCCCCCAGACCGCAAAATGCCAGGTGATGGGTATGGTTTGTAGGGCGGTAGGCGGCATGTGGCTTTGATTAGCGAATAATTGGCAACCGACGCATCACTGCACTAAGTCCTGAGCGTCTGCCCAGGCCGTCGGCCAATAAAATCCGGTACGGAAGGCCTTGCTTACAAGGGCCCGGGCTGCGGCGTGGTGCCCGCCTAGTCCGGCATGAATTTCAGCCAGAACATTTTGCCCTTCTTCTTCGGAGATACACCTTTGAAGGTCTCCGGTTGTGCTCTTCTTATAAAGCTCTCCCTCTTGGACTTTGTAGGCTTTAGATCGCCGCACTATGCAGCGGGCCTCATTTTGGTCCTCGGGAAGTCCCTGCCTAGTTAGGTAGGATAGGAATGGTTCTGTCCACGAGGCAATGACTGCCATTATTGTGTGGGCTGATGGTGTTGTTTTGTTGGCAGAGCCACCAACTGTGTCAGAATGTTCAGTGAGGGGTAGTGTGGTTGTGTCCGAGCAGTTGTTTCCGGACTCTCCCTCCCATGTTACGGATGGCTTGAAAAGCCTCTCTAGGAAGATGTTGGGAGGGACGGCATCGCGCTTTGCACCGATGCGTGCCAACACGTCTGCTGCCTGGTTGTTCTCCCGGGCTATATGGTGAAATTCGAGCCCCTCAAACCGGGCTGACATCTTTAAGACGGCGTTGCTATAAGCTACCATTTTCGGATCTCTGGCGTCAAAGTCTCCATTTATTTGGGATACCGCGAGGTTTGAATCCCCACGGACCTCTAGGCGCTGAATGCCCATGGAGACTGCCATCCGGAGACCATGTAGAAGGGCCTCGTATTCGGCTGCGTTGTTGGAGTCCGTGTACGTTATCTGGAGTACATATTGGACTGTATCTCCTGTAGGGGACGTCAGAACGACGCCAACCCCCAGGCCAGCCAACATTTTGGAGCCGTCGAAGTGCATGATCCAGCTGGAATATGCGCCGTACTCTTTAGGGAGCTCGGCTTTGGTCCATTCGGCGATGAAGTCAGCCAAAACCTACGATTTTATAGCTCGTCGTGGCTTGTAAGTTATATCGAACAGGAGGAGCTCAATGGCCCATTTGGCAATCCGGCCCGTTGCGTCGTGGTTGTTTATAATATCATTAAGAGGTACTTCGGATGCCACTGTTATTGAACACTCTTGGAAATAGTGTCGTAGCTTCCGGGATGCCATGAACACCGCGTATGCTACCTTTTGATAATGCGGGTACCATGACTTGCATGGGGTTAGGACAGTGGACACGTAGTAAACTGGTTTTTGGAGAGGAAACTTGTGTCCGTCGTTTCTCGTTCGACGACGAGCACCGTGCATACAACTTGATGGGTTGCCGCGATGTATAATAGAATTGGTTCGCTCGTGTTGGGCGCGGCCAGGACTGGATTTGTTGCCAGTATGGCTTTGATTTCTTCGAGTCCGGCCGTGGCGGCATCCGTCCACTCGAAGTGTTCGGTGCACCACGGGAGGCGATAAAGGGGTAATGCCTTTTCTCCTAAGCGGGAGATAAAGCGGCTTAGAGCCGCCACGCATCCGGTCAATTTTTGTATTTGCTTGAGGTATTTTGGGATATCCAATTGTGACAGAGCTCGGATCTTGGCTGGGTTTGCCTCAATTCCTCTACCGGATACAATGAAGCCCAAGAGCTTTCCGGCTGGCACGCCGAAAACACAATTTTCTAGGTTGAGCTTAATGTCATATGCTCGGAGATTGTGGGACATGAGCCTCAAGTCGTCTACTAGAGTTTCGACATGTTTGGACTTGATGACCACGTCATCTATGTATGCTTCAACTGTTTTGCCGATCTTGTTGGCCAGACATGTCTGAACCATGCACTGATATGTTGCGCCGGCGTTTTTGAGCCCGAAGGGCATCGTGTTGAAGCAGAATGGGTCGTATGGGGTGACGAATGCCGTTGCGGCTTGGTCTGACTCTGCCATCTTGATTTGGTGGTAGCCACAGTATGCATCGAGGAAACACAATGAATCGTGTCCTGTAGTGGCGTCGATGATTTGATCAATTCAGGGGAGGGGGAAGGGATCCTTTGGGCAGGCTTTATTTAGGTCTTTGAAATCAACACATAGGCGCCAGGATTTGTCCTTCTTTGGTACCATCACCAGGTTTGCTAGCCAGTCCGGATGTTTTATATCTCTGATGAATCCGGCTTCCAGTAATTTTGCTAGCTCCTCTCCCATGGCTTGTCTCTTGGGTTCGGAGAAACGCCGAAGAGTCTGCTTAACGGGCTTGAACCCTTTTAGGATGTTCAGGCTATGCTCGGCCAGCCTGCGTGGGATTCTTGGCATGTCTGAAGGGTGCCAGGCAAAAATATCCCAATTTTCTCATAGGAATTCTCTGAGTGCGGCGTCTACATCAGGTTTTAGTTGTGCCCCGATGGAGGTCGTTTTTGTGGTGTCCGTTGGATGGACTTGGAACTTGACTATTTCGTCTGCCGGCTTGAAGGAGGTGGACTTGGATCTTTTGTCGAGTATCACGTTGTCCCTGTCCACCATGGAGCGCAACACAGTTAGTTCCTTAGCTGCCAGGGCTTCGGATAATGCCTCGAGGGCCAGTGCGGCTGTCTTGTTTTCGGCGCGGAGCGCTGTGTCCGGATCACTAGCAAGAGTGATGATTCCGTTGGTTCCGGGCATTTTGAGCTTCATGTACCTGTAATGGGGTATAGCTTGAGAAATTGTGAATGCTTCTCCCCATAAGAGAGCATGGTATCCGATGCTGAACGGGGCCACTTGAAATGTGACCTCCTCGGATATGTAATTATCCGGCGTGCCGAACACCACGTCCAGTGTGATTTTCCCTGAACAGCATGCTTCCCGGCTGGGGATTATTCCTCTAAAGGTTGTGTTGCTTCTCTCAATGTGGCTCTAGTCTATTTCTATTTTCACAGTGTTTCCTCATAGTGAGGTTCAATCCGCTGCCGCCGTCCATGAGTACCTTTGTAAGCCGGAAGCCGTCCACTATCGGATTGAGGACCAATGCAGCTGGTGCTCGGGCTGGCCAGAATTTAGGTTCGTCACTCGCATTAAAAGTAATAGCCGTGTCACTCCATGGATTTATTGTTGCTACCTGGTAGACTTCGGCAAGGCTGCGGAGCATTCGCTTCCTCGCATTGTTCGATGCGAAAGTCTCGAAGACTGTTGACACCGTACTGGCGTTTCTGGGGTGGTGCTCTGCGGATTCTGGAGTTAGAAGCTCCTCGCCACTCCTTGCCACCTGCCGGAGTATCCAAGATGCTCTAAGGCTGTGAGTTGGTGCGACTTCCCCTGAGCTGTGGATTTTACAGGGTCCATTGAGCCATCCCTCTAGTACGGTCCCATACCCTATAGAGGGTTTTTGTATTTTTCTATTTGGCTTAAGTGCCTGGCGATAATGCGCTCTTTTGTTTCGAACTGGGATTGTATTCAGGGCCGGATTGTCCCAGAATTTTGTTTCGGTTTTCCGAATGCTTTCTGTCGCACAGTACCTTTGTACTATGGATGTCAAGTCGGTGAAGCGTGTAATTTCACGACGACTTATGGTGTTGAGGATTCCGATGTCCGTGCAGTTGTTACAGAAGAATGTAATTGCATCGTTCTCACGGCAGTCCTTTATCCTGTTTATAACCAGGAGGAATCTATCCCAGTAGTGGTGTACTGTTTCCCGGGCTCTTGCCGTATTTGGGATAGATCCCTTGTAGTTGGGTGGGCGGGTGGATTTAAATCCGGAACCTCGCCCGATCTAAGATTCAGGGGCCAAGAAATTTCCAAATCCGGAAGCTTGTTTTCTTTGATGTTATTCAATGAATCAGGCCTGCTGCCTGACTTCAGGTTCAGGGCTTGGGAGACATCCTCCCCTCCGCGGATATCCGGCTTGGAGGGGTCGGGAATCCGGACAAATCTGGTCCCTAGGATGGGCAAAGATTCGCCGCATTGTTCTTCCACCACTTCAACATGGTGGGTGACCTGGGGAGAGTCGATCTCTCTCTGATCGGGTTTAAGCCCCATCTGGCCGTAATCTGTAGCGACTCCCAGGGCGGCGATGCGATCCAAGAGCTCGTTTAGGGAAGAGAGATCCATCGGATCTAACCGCTCGGCGAGTTCTGAGCTGATCTGGAGATTGCTTTCGATGACCCGAGAGGTCATCGCTAGCGCGGCGGCCGAACAGGCGGTCATCAAAAACCTGCCTAGCCGGAGAGTTTGGCCGATAGCCAAAGCTCCTTTAGAACAGCGCCGTCTTTAAAGACAGGGTGCGGCATCCTTCCTGTGGGTGACGACACAGAGGAACTCTCAATGAAAGCACCAATGTCGGTGTCAAAACCGGCGGATCTCGGGTAGGGGGTCCCGAACCTGGGTAAAAACATTGTGTCCCTTGTCTCCTGTTACCATCCGCCTAGAAGCACAGTTCGGGATCCCCTACCCAAGATCCGCCGGTTTTGACACTAACATGCCTCTTTGATTTTTCCCGAAAAAATGGGCTCTTTGATTCGCAGGATACCGAAAACACAGGAATGGGGAAAGTACGATGGCGATGAACCAAGACGAGGAGAACTCTAACTCAGTTAGAGGTTAGAGTTAGATTCTAACCCTGAACTAACTCTAAACCAAAGAGGTGTATGGATGGCAGGGTTAGATTGACAATAAATGCTCTATCTCAATCATTTGACTACTTTGGACCCTATTTTTAGTCAGACTAAAATAAGTCCCTTGGATCCAAGCACCCTCTTGTTGTGGCTGGCTCTTTTGTGGCCTCCTCCCGCTCACAATTGACATAAGCGAACCATCTATACAAATCAAGCATGCAAAACATGATAATTTTTACTTTGTCCATACAATTGAGATATCCCACTTAAACAGACAAGTCGTCAATCAAGCTTCAGAAAAAAAACGCTTCATGAAACAAAGAATGAGCTAACTCATCACGGAAGTCGTTCACGATAGGGAGGGAGCCCGGAGCCCCTCACGCATCGAGGGAGGAGCTCGCCATTGTCGCTCTGGAGGAAGGTTCTGTAGAGCCCAAGCCCCGGGAACCCCTCCGACGCTGGCCCTTGCGAGTTGAGGTCGACACCGGCATGGGTAGCAGGGCCGCTTACCGCCGACTGGGAACTTAATCTTTGGGCCTCTAGAAATAATGCAAGCCTGTAACAAAAATACCTAGAAAGGTGAACTGAATCTTTGGGCCTCTAGAAATAATGCAAGCCTGAAATTCAAATACCTAGAAAGGTGAATTGATTCTTTGGGCCTCTAGAAATAATGCAAGCCTAAAACTTAAATACCTAGAAAGGTGAAGTGAATCTTTGGGCCTCTAGAAATAATGCAAGCCTGAAACTAAAATACCTAGAAAGGTGAACTGATTCTTT
>NC_057804.1:440997057-441006883 GCF_018294505.1 Triticum aestivum | reverse complement strand
CAAGCCTGAAACTGAAATACCTAGAAAGGTAAACTGAATCTTTGGACCTCTAGAAATAATGCAAGCCTGACACTCAAATACCTAGAAAGGTGAACTGAATCTTTGGGCCTCTAGAAACAATGCAAGCATGAAATTGAAATACCTAGAAAGGTGAACTGAATCTTTGGGCCTCTACAAATAATGCAAGCCTGAAATTGAAATACCTAGAAATGTGACCTGAATCTTTGGGCCTCTAGAAAGATTTATTACCTCCTCAAGCAGCATCAAACAATTCCATGCGTGCACCGCAAATCTATAGCAAGTTTGATGAGGATCTACTTTTCCAAATCAGAATTAGCGCTAGAGCAAGCAAGATCAATGATATGGCCGTGAGACAGAGAAGGAACAAACTAACTCACCCCTCTGGCGACCTCCCTGGTAGATGCGCCGCCGCCGCGCATGACAGAGGGAGAAAAACGACTAGTGAAGGGGGAGCGGGGCGACCTTCGAAGGTCAGAGGGAGTGGGCGGCCGGAGTAGGGAGGCAGAGGACATAAGGGGAGGGCGGCCGGAGCAGAGAGAGGGCGAGCGGCGCTTGGGTGGGCGACCCTATGGGGAACCGAGAGGAGTCGTGCGAGAGGGGGGGGGGCGATCTGGTGCGGGCAGGTGAGATTTTTTTAGGGGAGCGATCTAGTACGGGCAGGTGAGATTGTTTTAGTTCTCTTTTAGTGGGCCCGAGGATAACTAAACCAATTAGAACCTCTCCATCGGGCTAGTTTTTTTAGCTGGGTTAGAGCAAACTAGCTCAAACTAACCCCTCTTGTTTCGATAATTTGAGGCTATTTCAACCCAAACTAGCTCTAACTCAGGGATCCAAACAAAGAGGAGTGTTACTTTACATGCTACAGTGTGGACCGTAGCACATTGTTTTTTAGGGCCATATCACCACATTGTTTTCTACTGCTGGTTCACTGGGCTACCATGGTTCACACGGCTAGTTCACTGGGCTGCCATGGTTCGCACTCCTCTGACCTGAGTAGTACTCCCTCCGTTCCTAAATATAAGTCTTCGTAGATATTTCACTATGGACCACATACGGATGTATATAGATGCATTTTATGTGTAGATTCACTCATTTTTCTCCATATGTGATCCATAGTGAAATCTCTCCAAAGACTTATATTTAGGGACAGAGGGAGTAGTATAGTACTAGTATATACCGCATCATTCTTTGCTCCTTCTTACTACTCCGACATGTGGGAGAGCCAGCATCTGGGTCAACGTGTCATGCACCAGATTAGAGCGTAGAACGGAAGGGGGGCATCACCCCGGTCGGAGCGCCAGTAATTCATGACTATAGTGAGTGGTCATATCACAAGTCTTTCCAGCAGTAACGTGCCGTCACACAGCCCAACTCGCTCACCCTCCTCACCTCTCTGTCAAACCGCCTACCCAAAAACTACCACGCGTACTGCCCAAGAAAAGCCCCTCCATCAACTTTTAACTACGCAAAAATAGTTCGAGCTGTTCGTTCTATATAAATACAATACTTACTGTATGTTTATTCACCCGTGGGGTTGTTCAATGAATGGAGGGGCGGGGAGCACAAGTGAACAATACTATAGTAGAAAGTAGGAGTCGTAGAGTAGTCACCTTAAATAGAGAGTTTCTTTTCTTTAATGCCACGTACACAAATTGAAACGCTTGTTGTGGAGAGAAAAAAGATAATCACTCCACTATATATGGACACAGGGGCCTGAGCGCTTGCTTTACTAGGGTTGATCTCTTCATTCTCTCATCCTCTCTAGATATAAACAAGACAGCGGTAGCGACATTTTCTCTCTACTCACCGCTGGTCACAGATCCGGCCGGATCCCTTCGGCCGGTGTGTGTAGAGGACTAGAAGGTGCATCGTGCACGCGGTCATCACCGCCGAGGGAGGAAACCCACAGCTGCCGGAGGGGCCCGATCCTCTGCCCGTGTCGTTCTCTCCGACACAGTACCAGCTCGGGAGGTCCTCCGACCCTTCTTCCTCCCTGCCGTATTGTCCGCAAATCTGACCTGCCGCCGCCGACATCCCGGTGACCCTTAGGTATAAGTTCTTCGAAAGCGACCTTGCTCTACTGCCCCAGCTCCCCACGTGTCTGCATGTGCATCTTTTTCTACTCCCATTAGCTCTTCCAAAGCCACCTAAATTTTTAGTATTATTAGTGGTAAAGCTACTTCATGCATTCGAATCTAGGGCTTTGTTCAAACAACGAAGAAAGGGGGGAAAGTTGTAGCATGAATCTAGGACTTGATTCAAAGAGGAAATAATATGGTGAAAGTAGTAGAGACCAGATACCCAACCGGTCTCTTGGTTGAAAAGGGAAATAATGGGAAAACGCAGTACAAACTGGATAAGGAACAGATCTATTATTGGTTGAGAAAAGGATAGAAAGTGGCAGCTGGTGGACAAGTCAACAGAGTATGTCCAGGATTATATTTGCTGCCATCACATAGTAAAAGGTCTCGAGGATTAGATTTGCTGCCCTCACATAGTAAAATGTCTCAGGATTAGATTTGCTGCCCTCACATAGTAAAAGGTCTCAGGATTAGATTTGCTGCCCTCACATAGTAAAAGGTCTCAGGATTAGATTTGCTACCCTCACATAGTAAAAGGTCTCCAGGATTAGATTTGCTGCCCTCACATAGTAAAAGGTCTCCAGGATTAGGTTTGCTGCCCTCACATAGCATGAACAAGCTCGGCAGCACCACTTTATGCCTTCTTGTAGGTACATTGTGCTGATGCGTCCACTGTCGCATGTCCTTATACCAACCTTTTGCTGTTGTTAATGTAAGGGCGCATGTAAAATGAAGTGATCACACTGTTACCTTAGGGATATGTCTAACCAGTGTTATTGTTAATCTAATGCCTCCAGTGATAAGATGCAATTAAACTGCGTTACAAATGGCACTCCTGTTGTTTTCCCTAGTATGATAAGTAAGTTGCTCCTTTACGCTGCTGAGTGTCCTGGTGTCCCCACGGTCCCATGCCCTTAAACCAACTCTTTAGCTGTTGCTGATTTACTGTGTCTGGTAAACAAGCAATGCCACCATTAAAGTAATCCCATATCCGAGGAATCTCGTTGTTGATCGTAATGCTTCTGGTAACATGAAGCATTGCTGATGTTTTAAAATTTCCACTGTCCTTGCGTGATTTCCATGAACATAATTAAGATGCTTCTTTTCATTTTGTATATGTTTTGTATATTCTTATTGACCAGCAACTGTTTACTTTCTATCATTTTGTGCAGATAGGGATATGCATTTCACCTTGTTGCTATTGTGGCCTTTTGGTGAACTGCACAAAACACATTTTTTTGGAATGAGTGTCTTGTGCAGTTCAACTAAAATGTCACGTGGGCAACATCTCTCAATTTTGGTGGAACTGCACAAAATGGTGATTGGAGTTTCCAAAATCTCCGTCAAGTTCTGCTGGTAATCTCGTGCAACATTTTATTAGCCTTTGCAAGATGGAGCTGTCACTGTCACCACAATGGCACTTTATTTTAGTGGAACTGCACAAAAGGATAAGAAAATTATAGTTGCACCTTACATGAGCCGGACAGCCAACCTTAATGTTCCTCAATTTTAGAGAAACTACTAAAGAAGAACCTGCCAGCTCACAAGAGCAAGTACTTCTTGCTAGCTGAATGATGCAATCTTTGCTTCATTTCAGGTGAACCGCAGAAAAAGGCGCATGAATTGAATCATGGAACTCCAGGCAGACCTCATCCTAGTGGATCTGGAGGTTGAGTTCAAGGAGGCCGCTATTAAAGTGAAATCATGCTCTCGTGTCTCCTTGTTTGTGCTGTGCAAACGGGAATACTCAACTACAGATGTTGTGACGGTCAAGAGCATTCGCCAAGTTCTTCGATTGTACGACATGGCTAGCCAAGATGGATTTAATCCCGATATTCACTTTATCAAAATGCTCTAATGGGCTAGTTCTGAATCTTGCAAGCTGGGAATCAATGAGATGTGTAGGCATCTTTGTTGTACTTATTATTTGAATCTTATTTGTTGGTTCTGAATCTTGCAAGTTGGGAATCAATGAGATGTGTAGGCATCTTTGTTGTACTTATTATTTGGATCTTATTTGTTGGTTCTGAATCTTTCAAGCTGGGAAACACGACATGATGATGTAGAGGACAGCAACCATAACAAACAGTTCAAACTTTGTAGTATTATCTTTGTGAAAGTGCGACAAATGTGTTGATCATGTGCGTCCTGAGAATAATAATTCTAATTGTTGTGCATGTTGATCCCGTGGCACTGATAGAACGAGCCAATGAATTGCTTGTTTTAAGTATAAATTTCTATTAAAGCTAATTAAATTTAAGTAAAGTGACCACTAACTCCTGTTATTACAGTACCAATACAGGCCCGCTCGTGAACCGACGTGTGGCCAAAGTAGGTTTCTTAATGGAGGCGTTTGAATGCACCGAGGGTGCATCTTCTGCCGGGCATGCAACGGATGAGGGAGGGGTAGTAACTGTTGTCGCCTGTACACACTCAGCTTACTATTGAATCCAGTTCCCCAAGAGCTGAAAAACGAACTGCTGCCGCCACCTACACACTCGTTCACTCGAAGAGACTCCAATGGCGATCCGAGGGGTGAGCCTACTGGATATGGACTTCAGCAAGGAGTTAGTTCGCCGTTCAGTCCTATGGCTGCACCAAGTTGAATGTGATGTACACCAACGATACGGACTCGGTGAAGCTCTGCCTCACCTCAGTCCTATGGCTGCACCAGGTTCTGGAGCATTCGCTCGTTTGATCGGCAGCGCCGACTGCACCTTCACTATAGTGGAGATAAGGAAGAACACGACAATTCGGCCATCTGGTGCAACAAGCTTGTCAACCTCCAGAAGCAATACAAGATCATCAGCAACGGGCAGGAGAAGGACTTCGAGGTTAACCTCGCTGCGACCATCATCGACCCCTGATACGCCAACATGAAAGAAGACGACTTGAACATGTGGGAGGTACCTCTGAATCAAGCCTACATAACCTACGCGGCCAAGGACGCATACGCATGCTACGACATGTACAGGCAGATCTTGGACATGAGGGCGTGTCTGCTTCCCATAACCGACGAGTACTCGGACAACCGCAGCGTCATGATCAAGCGTGCTAGGAAGGTCTAGATGTTTTACTTTATCTGTTTATAAGCACCTTTATCATCTGAGTGTTTCATGCATTAGCCTATGTGTCGTAATTATCTGTTTTGTCCAAAATATTTCTTTTAAGAACCCATTAACCTGATTGCTTTTTTTAGTGGCCATTTGCTTATGTATGTAAACTAGTTCACTTGTCCGTAAAAAAACTAGTTCACTCGGCTGCCGTTCTTTGAATCTCCTTCCTCCGAACATATTCCTCTCCTTAGGTGGACCCAGCAGGTCTCTGAATTTTCTCCCACTTTCTTTTTTGATGTAAACTTAGTTTTCTCCCAGTACTTTCCCCTAGAACCAACTCAACTATCCCACGTCTAGCCTAAAAAATAATAATACCCCACGTACTATTAACTCATCAAATTAAAATGATATTTTATTTCGTAAGTTGAAAGTTCTTACAAAATAATAATAATAATTGTTTATATATAACTTGCCAAGTTTACTCCTAGTGATTGTGTACATAAGCTTGCAAAGATTTTACTGACGTGCAATCATGTGTTTATGTTTTTATAACATTTCTCCGTCTAGCCCAACATGATATTTTCACCCATCCCAGGAAGTCCACGGATTTCGAGAAAAAGGCAAATGGGATTTAAACGGGCTGCATAGATGCTACATCATTGTTTCACCCAGCCCACCAAATGGACTAAAAAACAAATGGACTGGCTGACATGTGGGCCAATAGGTCAAAGCCTAAGAAGGCGTTGGATATACATCCAACGGCCGTCATTCTTCTTCAATCTCTCGTCTTCTTCCCCAAGCGCTGCTGGAACCGCCTGCTCCAGCCTTCAGCGTCCAGCGGCGTTGTTTTGCGCTCCTCAGCGAAACGCTACCCCGCCGACGGCCAGGCCATCCCTCCACTTCACACCTCCTGTTATTCTCTGCTGAGTGTAGGCCCACCCCGCACCCGAACCAGTCAAGTTTCCCACTCCTCTTCGTCTGCGACTCCAATGCCGCGTCTTCCCCATCTCCGGGTCGTTCCAGTCTGGGGCCTTGCCGTCGACCACCGCCTCGGTGCGCTCGGCGTGGCGTGGTCAACATACGAGAGTCATCGGAAGAGGACTGTACATGGAGAGCCTGACGGCTGGGACCCACGAGGTCCATGGTCGCACGCAAGGAAAGTTCCTCCTTATTACGCACTGTATGTGCACTGTATGTGGGAAGGGCTTCTGTATTTCGCGAAAAAATGTTCCCCCCGCTGATAGGTCGGACCCACCAGCTATATCTTCGCACGCAAGGAAGAGCCTCCTTATTACGCACCAAAAATGAATACCCCCTGCTAGCTGGGACCCGCCATAGTGGGTGGCTGACTTGTGGGCCTACTAAGTTGACGAGGACGGAGGGCTTTGTCAACTTAGTCAATATGAACGATTCTAGCTCCAGTGACCATGCGATGTCCATCCAACGGCCATAGTGCTTCTTCAACCTCTGGTCTTCTTGTTCCAGCCGCCCAAAGCAGCGTCGGTCGTGCCGCGTGCTCCTGCCTCTCGTGGCCGACTGTGATGCCGCGGAGACCTCACTGCCCCCTACTACTCCCATCGCTGGCCCAGGGTATCCCTCTACTCACCCACACCCCATGTTATTCTGCGGCAACAGCAGCCTCATGCCGCAGCCGAACCAGTGAACCCTCGTACTCCTCTCCGCGTGGGCATCCACTGCCGCGTCTTCCCCGGCTCCGCGTCGTCCCCTTCCTAGGCCTCGCCGTCGTCCACCGCCTTGGTGCTCTCGGAGCGGCATGGTCAATGTGGTCAACGACCAACTTCCATCGGAAGAGTACTGTACATGGAGAGGCTGACAGCTGGGTCCAAGGCCACAGCCCAGTTTTTTTGTGATTTCCCAAGTAAGTCGCTTTGTCAAGCATGTTGGGATGCAAATCTTTCAAGACGAGGAGAGCTTCATTCGGCTGGCCGAGAAAATGGCCTATCAGTAATGAGAAACGGGTTGTACATTTTTAAAACACATCAAACCGACAATTAGTTTCAAATATCTTTTCTTCATTTCGAGATTTTAAATTACATTAATTTTTATGCGTGGAGAAATTGTTGGATTTTATATCAATATAAATTTATTTTTAAAATCAGTTTGAATGCCAGTCGAAACTTCGGGATTAAAAACAGTTCGGACCGCACCGAAATATGCAAAATTTCGTATAATTTTTTAACCGTGGCCACAATATGGGTTGTAATGCTAACAAAAAGAATATGGGCTCCAAAAAAAACATTAAGAATTAGCAAATGGGCTGTAAATTATTAGAAATAATGGCAGATGGGTTGTATGTTGTTTTCCACAGATTTGAGGCTTCCTAAAAAAGGTTGATGCACAAGCAGTGACTGTTGGATGTCCATCCAACGGCCGTCATGCTTCTTCAATCTCTGCTCTTCCTGCTCCAGCCGCTCAAACAAGCACCGGCGAGACTGCCTGCTCCCTCCGCCCCGCGGTCGGCTGTGCTGCCGCGCAGGACTCACCGCCCCACCATACTCCCATCGCTGGCCTAGCCATCCCTCTACTCACCCACACTTGTTGTTATTCTCCGGCGATAGCAGATGAACCAGTAAACCCTCGTACAGTTGTACTTCCCTCCACGTGGGAAACAACTGCCGAGTCTTCCCTGCCTCTGTGTCGTTCCCTTCCTAGGCCTCGCCATCGTCCACCGCCCTGGTGCTCTCGGCACGGCCTGGTCAACATGGTCAACGACCGACATGCATCTGAAGTGGACTGTACGCGGAGAGGCCGACAGCTGGGTCCACGGCTGCATGCAAGGAAATGCCTCCTTATTATGCACAAAATAATGATTCCTCCACCTGACATCAGGGACCCACCGAAAGGGCCTTTGTATTTTGCGAAAAAATGTTACCACCGCTGACAGCTCGGACCCACCAGCTATATCTTCGCACGCAAGGAAGTGCCTCCTTATTACGCGCAAAAAAAATGAATACTCCCCCTATTAGCTGGGACCCAGTATAGTGGCAGGCTGACTTGTGGGCCTACTAACTTGACGGGGACGGAGGGCTTTGTCAACTTAGTCAATATGCACGATTCTAGCTCCAGTGACCGTACGATGTCCATCCAACGGCCATAGTGCTTCTTCAACCTCTGGTCTTCTTGCTCCAGCCGCCCAAACCAGCGCCGGTCGTGCCTCGTGCTCTTGCCTCCCGTGGCCGGCTGCGATGCGGCGGAGGCCTCACCGCCCCCTACTACTCTCACTGTTGGCCAGGCCATCGCTCTAACCACCCACACCCCCTGTTATTCTGCGGTGACGACAGCCTCACACCACAGCGAACCAGTGAACCCTCGTACTCCTCTACGCATGGGCATCCACTACCGCCTCTTCCCCGGCTCCGTGTCGTCCCCTTCCTAGGCCTTGCCGTCGTCCACCGCCCTGGTGCTCTCGGCGCGACGTTGTCAACGTGGTCAAGGAATGGCTTCCATCGGACGTGGACTATACATGGAGAGGCTGATAGCTGGGTCCACTGCCGCAGCAAGGAAGTGCCTCCTTATTACGCGCAAAATAATTATTCCTCCACCTGACAGCTGGGACCCACCGGACGGGCCACCGTATTTCGTGAAAAAAACATTTTCCCCTGACTGCTGGGACCCACCAGCTACATCTTCGCATGCAAGGAAGTTCGTCCGGGCAAAAACAAATGATTCGCCCCCCTGATTGCTGGGACCCACCAGCTACATCCTCGCAGGCAAGGAAGTGCCTGACAGTCGAGACCCACCTGGTCGAAGCGTACGTAGGGTTGTCATTCTGGTCGCGAATGTGTACGTACATACTGGTCGTTGTAGAGGCACCCACGTGTCGTAGTAGAGGCGCGCACGTAGCATGTACACGTACGTACAACGGTGAGGGTGCAACAAAGAAAATACGGCCACGTACATACATACGGGTAGGGTCTCAAACGCCTACTCACGCATACGTACATGGCTGGGTCGGAACGGAGAAACAGCGTCGTCGTCGTGTTCATGGGGAGCCAACCGGCTGGGTCAGAACGAAATGCGTGGTCGTGTTCATCGGGAGGGCTTGGACGGAACAGGCGATGGAAACAAGGCCTGGCGTACCACACAACGGAGGAAACGGACCTCCTACGTTCGAAACAGGGTCCTGTTGATCGGGAGGGGTGTGGCGTACCGCAAAATAGAGGAAATGGACCTCCTACGGTCAAAACAGGGGTCCTGTTGATCGGGAGGGGTGTGGCATACCGCAAAACGGACGAAACGGACCTCCTGCGGTTGAAACGGGGGTCCTGTTGATCAGGAGTGGTGTGGCGTACCGCAAAACAGACGAAACGGACTTGTGTTGGAGCGCTACGGTCGAAACGGGGGTCCTGTTCATCGGGAGGGGTGTGGCGTACCGCAAAACGGGACTCCACGGGATACTGTTCATCTCCACCGTCGACCTCCTCCAGCCTTCACGGGCTACCGTCGACCTCCTCCAGCCACCACGGGCTCCTGTTCATCCAGCCTCCACCATGCGCTACTCCACCGGCTACTATTCAACCACCCCTCCACCATCTACTATTCATCCAGCCCTCCACCTTCTACTGTTCATCCAGCCCTCCACACCACGGGGTCCTGTTCAACCACCCCTCCACGGCCACCCCTCCACCGTCTACTGTTCATCTAGCC
>NC_057804.1:440993957-440996780 GCF_018294505.1 Triticum aestivum | reverse complement strand
CCCCGCCGCAATGCTCACTGTTCATCCAATCGATCGGCTTCAGTTAGCAGCAGTAGCAAAGGAATCGCTCCATCGGGTTCAGTTAACAGCCATCGATCGATCGATCGGGTTCAGTAACGCGTAGCCTGCAGTGCAATCGCTCGGGGTCAGTTAGAGCCCAACGCCTCGCTCGGGTTCAGTTAGAGCCACTGCCTCGCACGTGTATGAGAGAAACGTGCATCGCTCGGCCCCCGACCTCCCATCGTAACCGGCAACTCCCCAAAATTTTCCTCCCCCTCGCTTCTACCACGGTTTGTTCCATCATGGACGGCCCAAAGAATGTCATGCAGCTGCGTCTCCGGCCCGCCCAGGACGAAAAGCCCATTTTCTGTCATGTTTTTTTGTCATAGAAGTAGGAGCCCACCACATCTATGATGATACCGGGTTTTGTCACAATTATCATCATAGAAGTGTCATATGTATGACAGAAAATAATTTCGTTCGGCCCAAAATGTTAGGGATGTGTCTTTTTTTTGTAGTGCATGGTGAAATCTCTACAAAGACTTATATTTAGGAACGGAGGAAGTACTAGTATAGTACGTACTGTAATTTATCAGCGAGATAAATTTTTACAATGCTATGAAGGTTCCAGCTTCTATTACATGTATCTTGCGTCCAAGGTTGCCCGTTGCAACATTTCATCAAATACAAAGGAGACTAACATGCATGCTATTGCATCTCAATGATTGACAGATCATAGTAAAATATGTACTCCCTCCGTTCCAAAATAAGTGTCTCAACTTTGTGCAAACTTTAGTACAAAGTTGTACTACTACTAAAGTTGACACTTATTTTGGAAGAGAGGCAACTAAAGAAAAAAAAACGATCCATGCAGTCCCTAGCCCTTGAACCGTGAACCCTGACCAGGCTTCAATTTGCTGGCATAGTTCGAGCTTCCTAATAAATGAAGTTTGCAACCTTTTGACCATTGGATCATTTTGTGCAGTTTCACCAAAATTGAGATGAGCATCCCTGTGGCAAAGAAATTGAAGAAGCGTGATTAGAATAAGATTACTGGGACTAGTTGATGAGACATAAACTCATCACAAATATAGTATGTAGAAGCCAGTAGAGGTATGTGCGTGGCAAAGAAGTAGAGAAATATCCACAGGGAGTGATGTGGACAGCTGGAGCAGTGGTGCAAGCCGGCTGTAAAGGGAGTTGTACCTGAGGGACATAGCTCAACCTTGAGGAGGGCGGCGGGAGGCGGCAACTGCCCACGTCACGGCAGTGAGCAAGGGATGAAGGCAACCTCACTGGCTTTGTGAGAGAGAACGGCGGGGACCCCTGATCGGGACGTGCCGACAGTGGGTTTTCGCCATCGGCGACGGCCACCGCATCTACACTAAGCATCCACTCCTTCCCCAAGCAAACGTGATCCGCCAGGATGTTAGAGATGTGGCCACAGTCGTTTTGTGCGAGAGAGTGTGAAGAGAGCAACCCCAGCAAGCAACCGTGTAGGCTGGCCCGTCCTGACTATGTATATAGTGGAGCGGTTTCCTTTTCTCTCCATATGAACCTTTCATATTGCGTACGTGCCATTGAAGAAAAAAAACTTTATTTATAAATGACACGGCACCTACTACTAGTTCTCCTATAACCTTGCGCTTGGCATCTCCAAAATATTAACCTTGCGATTGGCTCTTCGCCTCTTCGGGAAGTCGAGCAATAATGGTAGTGCACTATATATCGTTCTGGATATATGAGACCGAATGAATTGTTGCACGTCCACCACGTGGGCGAGGGTCGAGGGGAGAGGGAGAGTGATACATACGGAGCAAAATGAGTGAATCTACACTCTAATATACGTCTATATATATCAGTGTTTGGAGTATGTACTAGTAGTTCATATTGAAATCTACTAAAGGACATATATATTCCAAACAATATGATATAATCTCTATAACCAAGGTAGTAGGGATGAGGAGTAAATGGAGGGAGTACTAAATTTTTCTCCTCGTCCTGCGAGCCATCACGCGCATGGGCGAGGGAGCGGGCGTAAGGCGGAGCAAGCTTCACCTCATCCTGCGAGCCACCGCGCCCGTGGGCGGGGAGACGGCGTACTAAGCAATCTTCTCCTCATTCTACGAGTTGACGGGACACATCAAAAGTACTCCAGTGTATAGAGCCTTGCCTCTAAGGTATGCCCCACATGGTTTGCCTCTTTTTTAACATAACACGTCAAGTCGCAATTTGTTTGTTCACCCATGGTAGACAATCCTCCCTCCACCAAGTGGACAACCAGTACACGTGCCAAATTACCACATGGGCTGCCTTTTTCATACAGAAATGAGCTCCACCGTGTACCCGCGTGGGTGTGGTTGGGAAAGAGATGGGAGTACATGCGCCGTTCATGCACCTCTTCTCTTCGTGCACGTCCCCCACCTACGTGGGTGTGTGTGAGAGATACAAACCGCGTTCATGAGTGTTTTTTGTTTTGGGGTGGGGGTGGGGGTGGGGTGGGGGTTGATTTCATGAATTATTTGTGGGAATATGTGTCGATGATATCTCAAACAAAATTTTGCATGCAATGTGTGTGAAATGGAGGCCTATCCATATCATACATAGAGGGTCGGGCAATCCACGAGAAGAGAGGGAGGGTTCATAGCTATCGATAGAGTCGAAGAGAGGATCAAGTGGGTGGGTGCGAGATCGATGAAGAGAGCCATCGAAATTGTGTGTGTGTGCAAGTCAAAGATATAGGGCGAGTGGCCTACCGAAATGTTAGAGGGCACATGTCAAGTTTGTGTGTGGCAGGGAGACAAGACTAGAGCGCTCGATGTA
>NC_057804.1:440991100-440993843 GCF_018294505.1 Triticum aestivum | reverse complement strand
TAGGCAGAGGCCTAACTATAGAGGTAGAACGACTCGTATATGTGTTGAGATGGAGAGACCCAGCTATGTCTTGAGGGAGATCGGTCGACATCCATACATAACTGAAGGACGGGAAATATGATGGGACAGAGAGAGAGAGAGAGAGAGAGAGGAGAGAGAGGGGGGAGAGGGAGGAAGAGGGGTAGAGTGTTGAGTGGGTGATGGAGTTGCTTCTCGGAGATGGTGGGAGAGGCCTACTAGACAAATTGAGGGTGGAACTGCAATGTTATCAATAAGAGTGGGGATGTGTTTCTATGTGTGCCTGTGTGTGATAGATCTGTCGGGGAGGCATCCCTGGATGATGAAGGGGAACCATGTGTTTGGTAAGCAAACCTAACTAGATCGGTAGATCAATTGTTGTTTGTCGGAGGAAGGGAGAGACACAACTAATGAGGTAGATCGATCGACGTGTGGGTAAAAATGAGTTATAAGGACCTAGCTAGCTATATCTATAGCGAGAGCTCGGTCGGTGTACGTCCATTTGTTAGAGGAAAATAAGGCCCAGCGAGACGGATAGACAGAGAGAATGGAGCTAGGAGGTGGTGTGAGAGGCCCAACTACTAGCTAGATAGGGGGAGGAGTGTGCGGTTGTGAGATCGATGAAAATAGGGGCGAGAGTTTACACGTGTGTCTGACCGTATGAGAGACACGAGGCAAGGACACATAAAGGAGGAGATTGAAGGTGTGTGTGTATGTTGTAGGCAGGCATCGCTGGACAGGTTTATCGATCGGTGTGTGTCGGAAAGGAGTTGTGGAGACTCTGGGAGAACGACCTAAAGAAAAAAACTGAATGTGCCCGGTGGATAGAATGCCGAGGGAGGGGGAGGGCAAGGAGGGCGTGTGCATGCACGAGAGAAAGTTAGTGGTAGCTACAAAGGTTAGAGGATTGTGTGGGTGTAAGAGACTAACAAAGATCATAATTTGATATGAAAGCGGATTCATATATTTGAATAGGAGATCATAGTGTTTTAAACATTGCATGCATGAATATAGCGGTGATACACGTGTTGTGCACATGTTATACCATAATGTGATAATACATGGCATTTGCAACTCACAGCTACATGCCGAACAATCTAAACCATACTATACATCAAACAATCTCACATTTTATTTGAATTTGTCATAATGTGTGGCGTTTGCGGCTTACAACTAAATATCAAACAATCTAAACAATACTATATGTCGAACATTCTCACATTTTATTTGAATTTGTGGTAATGTGTGGTGTTTGCAAATCACATCTAAATACTTGTAGGCGTAGGGGGCGGGGCACCATACATAATGTGATAAACACATTATACATATGAGACATGGTTTAGATTATGAATATCTAGCTAGAGCTAGAAATTTAATGTGATTTGAAATCAAAATAAAGTGGATTCAAAAAATCTAGTTCGAGTTCATATAGTACACATAGTTCATATGTAACTCGAGACTAATCATGTGGTGTGCTGCGAAGATAATACACAAATGATGGTTTAACTTGACAATAATGATGATTGTAGATCTTATTAAAACCGAGAAACGAATTCAAATGCTTTGACTTCACAACAATCATTACTGTAGATCTTTTTCAAATAGAGAAACAAATTCAAATTTAGTTCATATTGAAGCGGTAGTATATACGTTTGGAATGCACTAAAACGTTCATTTGAGTAGTAGGTTCCATGCATTATACACAGAGCGAAATATTTTAATTGAACATAACATGAATTCAAAGTTTTGAATGACATTTGTAGTGCGCATTGATTTGGTACAATACACGTTAGGCTTGTATGGAAATTTCAGCCCGCGCCTTGTTAGCCCGAAATATTTAAGATATATTTTTGTCTCGTTGTGCTCCGACAACTCCCTCCATCTCAACCCGCGCCTTGCTATTCTGAAATTACAACGGCGCGAAAACTCCCACCTCTTGTGAAATCCCGACACGCGAAATGCCCGTGGTACCCCTAAATCGAAAGAACCGCCTCAAATCGGTGGGGGTACTTTCGTAACTTACCCTACATTTCGGACATGCGCGTCTCTAAGCCATGGTTCCCCACTGCCATCCCAACCGCCCACCCATTCGTACACTGAGGCCGCAAAAACCCGCGACGAAACACCACACCCTGCTCCGTCTGCCACCCAGCCGGAGCCTCTTCCCCGACGACGTCGTCCACATCAACACCTCGACATCCCTCATCCACCGTACCGGATGAGGATCCATCGTCGATCTCATCGTCCCGCCGGTTCAGCCACCCCATCCTCCACCTCCAAGGAGCTGCCCCAATGTTCCCCTTGTCTTTCATGCCACCTCCATTCCCACACCGCCGTCTTCACCTGCACCACCGGAAGAGCATCATCATCACCGTTTCCTCGGATGAAGCTGCGGCCTAATCGACGCCACCAAAGAGGTTGTACCCTAATCGCCACATTTTCTTCTTGATTCGATCTCACGGTGCTGCCGGCGCTCGGTCCCGAGCCGACACGGTGCGGCTCCATCCACGGCGGCGTCGCCGACCACATCCTCCACGGCGTCGCTCCCTCGTCGGTGACATCCACATCAGTAGGAGCTGCTGCTGCCGTCGCTCTCACTCGCGCTACTGCTCTGCTCTTGCTCTCGGTCCCCTGCCTGGTCTGCTCTTGCTCACGCAGCTGCTCTCGCTCTTGCTCTTGCTTGCGATGCTGCTCTGATTTAGCTACACTTTAGTCAACTGAATCA